>NC_061107.1:90100018-90112661 GCF_015104395.2 Macrobrachium nipponense
ATTTTTTTTTACGTGGCTGGGAACTAATTGGTTACCTAGCAACGGGACCTACAGCTTTATTGCGTAATCGGAACCACATTATATCCAGAAATTAATTTCTAATCACCGGAAACAAATTCCTCTGATTCCACGTTGGCAGAGTGGGGACTCGAACTCGGGACTACTGAAACGGTAGGTGAGCACGTAAACCACACGTCCAACGAGGAACTCGATCGAGATGGTGCTTGGGGTGATATGCCTCTTCACGCCATGGTTTGTGCACACGCTTACGCGTAAATCCTGCGTAGAAGTTTATACAGTGCCACGAACTGATTCTGTGTCGAGTATGACGGCGAAATGATTAACTGATTAGAGTCCCAGTGTCATAGTCGACTGGATCGCTATTTCCTAAATCTGTACCTTTTTCAAGTTAAGTATATGCAATTAATGATAAAATCATAATTTTCTGGACACAGTTTTTATGCTGTTAATCATACATAGTATCATCAAACTCATTGTTCTTATCATCGTTATTATTATGGACTTCTGATCGTCCGTATTATTATTATTATTATTATTATTATTATTATTATTATTATTATTATTATTATTATTGCTGCTGAGTTTGTGAGTGCTGTGGTAGTTGCAGTAGGTATAATACTATCTGAAAGCAAATTATCTATAACACACACGCCCACGCACACATACACTCACACACACATAAACATATATTGTGTGTATGTATACACACTCCCGTTATAGCATTTGTACATCGCACATCAAGCAAACAGGTTTCTTTTGACAACCAAAATTGATCAAGAAATCCAAACCGTCTTACATACCGGTGCATAAGGCGTTCGGCACCTTTGCGATTGTTGTTGTACTGCCACAAAAATTGGCCATCAGTCTGTCAGTCTATTATGGCTATTGTGAATCTCGTAAAGCATCCGTCTACGACTCAGTGATTCTCAATTTGGGGGGCCACGCTCCCTTGGGGGACGTCGGCAATTTCCAGGGGAGGCGCGAGCCCTAAGGAAAAATCGAAAATTCTTTTATTATATTCGTTATTCTTTTAACAAAAGTCTACCCCTCTGGTTAGACTCCTTGGAGTTAGCATGTTTTGTAACTAGGTACCTCCCTCCCTGTCCCTCGAGACACCTCCTCTTTCTCTCTCTCTTCTTTTTTTTAAATTTTCCTTTAAATCTGGGAGGTAATTTTACTCATAGATGCTAGGGGGGCGTGGAGGGAAAGACAAGCTCTTAGAGGGGGCGTGGCAATAATAAGGTTTCAAGAACCAATGGTCTATGAGGAAAGAAAACAAGTTTCCCGGCGAATCCCAGATAGCGAAAGGCGCAGAGGGAGGCGGCCACCGTAAACGAAGCACTGCACGATTCAGTCGTGACTCAGCAGGAAAAAGTTCAGTGAGTCGCCCCAACGGTCTAGAAAGAGGCGTCGGTTAACAACTCCTTTCCCAGCATCATCTGTCGACTCGTATTTTGGCGTCTCACGTCTCACATATTAACGGAAACTGCCAAACAAGGAACAACAAGCACGATGCGTCTGTGTTCTCTCTCACTCTCTGCATCTTACTCTATTAATAATCTCAAGTGTCATGTTCGTATTTATAAATATTTTCGCAAGATACCTAGCATAAATCGGAAATACATTTTTGTTTATTTTACGAAAGTATACTGCAAGATTCCGAAATGTCTTCAGGGGTTACTTCTCTGTAAAAGAAAACTATTAGGATGGCTTTTTCTGTCCGCCCTCACTTTTTTCGTGCGCCCTCAGATCTTAAAAACTACTGAGATAGGGGGCTGCAAATTTGTGTGTTGATCATCCACCCTCCAATCATCAAACATACCAAAATTGCAGCTCTCTAGCCTCAGTAGTTTTGATTTCATTTAAGGTTAAATTTAGCCATATCGGGCATCTAGCAACGCTATAGGACAGGCCACCACTGGGCCGTGGCTGAAAGCTTCATGGCCCTCGGCACATACAGAAAACTTGATTGCGTCGAAGAAACTTGGGCGCATTTTAAACTTGTTTTTCTTTTGGGTATACCTACTATAATATCTCAGGTAGCATTTCAGGAAAAATGAACGGAAATTGAATGTTTATCATAGAATATTGTGATGTGAACAATATTTACTGTGTGCGTCATGGACACCTCACCAAGATTTCACTGATATAAAGGAATAATGAATTGAGTCGCACTTGACCACAGAAATCAAACAATTTAGATAGATACATACTAGATAGTCAGGTCAGTAGAGTTTCAAAAGTATTTCTTCACATCCTCTTAACTAGGAATGGATGTTATTAGCTGGTCCGCTGGTATAGTGGCTCTATATCATGATCAGTTGCTGCTGCAGTGTGGGGTCTGTTGTGGGAGGTTGAAACCAACAGTCTTTGGAGGGTTGAATTTTAAGTCAATGGCCCCGTGGGCGTGTCCCATATGAATCAGTTTCATATACTGAAATAATAATAAATAATAATAATAATAATAATAATAATAATAATAATAATAATAATAATAATAATAATGTGGCGCCGTGGAGGAGTGGGTTAGGTCGTCAATGGACTTAAGTCAAGTTAAGCAACATTGGGGCTAGTCAGTCGTTGGATGGGTGACCGCTCTCCTCGGCGTTGATTCCTTGGGAAAGGATCTTTACCATAATTTCCTCAGTCTACTCAGCTGTAAATGAGTACCTATCCCTGATGGGGTAGGGTCCAGCTATGGGTTAAATAGCAAAACTCAGCAATGATGGGAAGGAATAAACGACAACGACGTAAATGGAACTTCTGGCAACAGAGGAGCTTCGTCCGGCAACCAGGTATTCAACCCAATTGAAGGGGAAGACGGTCAGGTACTTACAGGTCGTCATCCAGCAACTGATCACCACAACGACAGTAATCAACAGCCTGAGATTGGAGCTACAGAAGCAAAAAGGAAGAAATGGACAAGAGAAGAAAATAAGGAAACATGGAGATGCTATATCAGAAGCAACCGACGGAGAGAGGATATAGAAGAAGATTGGTCAACATCTGGAATGAGAGGAATAACACCCCCCAAACAGCAGAGGCTGGCAGACCAAGTAAGGAACATAAAGAAAAAGAACTGGCTCTCCCCAACAGAAAGAGAAGAACTGGAAAGGGAAATGTCACACGACAACGAATTACACGAAGACGAACTGAGAGACGATGCCACAGAAGACGACAGGGAGGATGAGGTGTCAAACAACGACACACGAAGAAACACCGACGAAGTAACAGAGAGGACGGAATGGGTAGAAAAGATTAGACAATGGATGGAGCCAGATACAGAGAAAACAAAGATCCCCTCCATGAAAGCCTACAACACCAAAAAATTAAGGGAGAAAACAAGTGAGGTCAATGAAATAATGGGCATAATACACACCACCAGTATCACAGAAATAAATAACTTGGCATATGCAGGAGCAAGATTAGTAGCAGAACTGATGGGGATTCGAACACCAACACCACCAGCACAACCAACCCAACAGAAACCAAAACAGCAACCTCCTTGGAAAAGGCGCCTGGAAAAGCAAATCATGGTGATGAGATCTGACTTGAGTAAACTGAAAGAGATGGCAGAAAAAAGGCTAAGAAGCAAGAAAACAAGGGAGGAACTCAACGAGAAATACAAAGTACAAGAGAGGGGACTAAACAACACAATAGAAGATGTAAAACAGAGGCTTAAGGCCAAAGCACATAAGATCCAACGGTACATGAACAGGAATAAGGGATACCAACAGAACAAACTATTCGGAACCAACCAGAAAAGACTATACAGCCAACTAAGAGGGGAAGACAACCACCCAGAAATTCCTGAAGCCGAACCAAGTAAGAGACTCTGAGAAAACATATGGAGCAATCCGGTATCACACAACAAACATGCAACATGGCTCCAGGAAGTCAAGGAAGAAGAAACAGGGAGAATAAAACAAAGATTCACAGAGATCACGACAGACACAGTCAGACACCAACTAAAGAAAATGCCAAACTGGAAAGCCCCAGGTCCCGATGAAGTCCATGGATACTGGCTCAAAAGCTTCAAGGCCCTACACCCACGAATAGCAGAACAACTCCAGCATTGTATCTCAAATCACCATGCACCCAAATGGATGACCACAGGAAGAACATCCTTAGTACAAAAAGACAAGAGTAAGGGAAATATAGCCAGTAACTACAGGCCTATCACTTGCCTACCATAATGTGGAAGTTACTAACAGGTATCATCAGTGAAAAAGGCTATACAACTACCTAGAGGAGACAAACACCCATCCCCCACCAACAGAAAGGCTGCAGAAGGAAGTGTAGGGGCACAAAAGACCAGCTCCTGATAGACAAAATGGTAATGAAGAACAGTAGGAGAAGGAAAACCAACCTAAGCATGGCATGGATAGACTATAAGAAAGTCTTCGACATGATACCACACACATGGCTAATAGAATGCCTGAAAATATATGGGGCAGAGGAAAACACAAAAGACCAGCTCCTGATAGACAAAATGGTAATGAAGAACATTAGGAGAAGGAAAACCAACCTAAGCATGGCATGGATAGACTATAAGAAAGTCTTCGACATGATACCACACACATGGCTAATAGAATGCCTGAAAATATATGGGGCAGAGGAAAACACCATCAGCTTCCTCAAAAATACAATGCGCAACTGGAATACAATACTTACAAGCTCTGGAATAAGACTAGCAGAGGTTAATATCAGGAGAGGGATCTTCCAGGGCGACTCACTGACCCCACTACTCTTCGTAGTAGCCATGATTCCCATGACAAAAGTACTACAGAAGATGGATGCCGGGTACCAACTCAAGAAAAGAGGCAACAGAATCAACCATCTGATGTTCATGGACGACATCAAGCTGTATGGTAAGAGCATCAAGGAAATAGATACCCTAATCCAGACTGTAAGGATTGTATCTGGGGACATCAGGATGGAGTTTGGAATAGAAAAATGTGCCTTAGTCAACATACAAAAAGGCAAAGTAACGAGAACTGAAGGGATAAAGCTACCAGATGGGAGCAACATCAAACACATAGATGAGACAGGATACAAATACCTGGGAATAATGGAAGGAGGGGATATAAAACACCAAGAGATGAAGGACACGATCAGGAAAGAATATATGCAGAGACTCAAGGCGATACTCAAGTCAAAACTCAACGGCGGAAATATGATGAAAGCCATAAAACACCATGGGCAGTGCCAAGTAATCAGATACAGCGCAGGAATAGCGGAATGGACGAAGGCAGAACTCCGCAGCATAGATCAGAAAACCAGGAAACATATGACAATACACAAAGCACTACACCCAAGAGCAAACACGGACAGATTATACATAACACGAAAGGAAGGAGGGAGAGGACTACTAAGTATAGAGAACTGCTTCAACATCGAAAACAGAGCACTGGGGCAATATCTGAAAACCAGTGAAGACGAGTGGCTAAAGAGTGCATGGGAAGAAGGACTAATAAAAGTAGACGAAGACCCAGAAATATACAGAGACAGGAGAATGACAGACAGAACAGAGGACTGGCACAACAAACCAATGCACGGACAATACATGAGACAGACTAAAGAACTAGCCAGCGATGACACATGGCAATGGCTACAGAGGGGAGAGCTAAAGAAGGAAACTGAAGGAATGATAACAGCGGCACAAGATCAGGCCCTAAGAACCAGATATGTTCAAAGAACGATAGATGGAAATAATATCTCTCCCATATGTAGGAAGTGCAATACAAAAAATGAAACCATAAACCACATAGCAAGCGAATGCCCGGCACTTGCACAGAACCAGTACAAAAAGAGGCATGATTCAGTGGCAAAAGCCCTCCACTGGAGCCTGTGCAAGAAACATCAGCTACCTTGCAGTAATAAGTGGTACGAGCACCAACCTGAGGGAGTGATAGAAAACGATCAGGCAAAGATCCTCTGGGACTATGGTATCAGGACGGATAGGGTGATACGTGCAAACAGACCAGACGTGACGTTGATTGACAAAGTCAAGAAGAAAGTATCACTCATTGATGTCGCAATACCATGGGACACCAGAGTTGAAGAGAAAGAGAGGGAAAAAATGGATAAGTATCAAGATCTGAAAATAGAAATAAGAAGGATATGGGATATGCCAGTGGAAATCGTACCTATAATCATAGGAGCACTAGGCACGATCCAAAGATCCCTGAAAAGGAATCTAGAAAAACTAGAGGCTGAAGTAGCTCCAGGACTCATGCAGAAGAGCGTGATCCTAGAAACGGCACACATAGTAAGAAAAGTGATGGACTCCTAAGGAGGCAGGATGCAACCCGGAACCCCACATTATGAATACCACCCAGTCGAATTGGAGGACTGTGATAGAGCAAAAAAGAAAAAAAAAATTAATAATAATAATAATTAAAACGTAACTGACAGAACCTCAAATAACGACAACAGGAAATAAAGTGATCAATTGGATAGTACGCTGATAATAACCATAAGGCGGACAACTACTAAACAAAATGAGCAAAATATACGTCAAAGAAACTCGAGAAGTAATATTGCATAGTCCTTAGTTTCGATTTTCTTTATTATTATTATTATTATTATTATTATTATTATTATTATTATTATTATTATTATTATTATTATTATTATTATTATATTTGAACGACTTCACATTGGGGACAATAATTGCGATATGTTTATCCTCTGTTCCGTACAGTATGTTCACCCAACGCTGATCGTTGCTTAATGGTTTACGAAAACGCCTCCAGTGAGACGCAACACCGTCGAATAAGTTATCACCCAATTAATTGCTGGGTAAATGTAATGTTTCTCTTCCTATACGAAAGTTCACATTTTGGGAACTCTTTTATGTATTTCTGTGTACCATATAGTTTGTTGAATTAATACTTATTTGGAAATAGGCTTAGCGGCAATCACACAAATTATTTCCAAATAAGTATCAGTTCAAGAGTAAACTAAATAGTCCATAGAAATATCTAAGAAAAGTTCCCAAAATGCGAACTTTCCTATTGGAAGAGAAACATCACATAATAGGAACCTTGCAGTTGGTGACAAGAATGGAAAATGTCTACAATTGTATCACATACTCAATAAGAGACTCGTTTCTCTCTCATTCTGATAAGAAGATATTTAAAGAGTCGACTTGTTTCGTAGAAAACGGCTTCTCCCGAGAGCCTTTACTTAGGAAACTCAAAAACAATAAGTTCGAATGGGTTGTTAATTCTGAATAAAATATAAACGCATGCGCTGTATTTTCTACTAGAAGTTCTGACTTAGAACACACTATCTTAAAGAGTAGAAAAAGTAATAGCCGTAGAGAATAGAGATTTTCATGTTTAAATTTTAAATAAGTAAATGGTACTAAGATTATTTTCCCGATATTGGTGATTAGCCATGTATACCTAGGTGCATTATAAAGTTTGCACAGCATATTTAACACCCCAGTGGAGGTAGAATTTCGATTTATCTTCATGCTGCAAAGCAGTTATCAGTTTGTTTAATTACAACTCTGCTCGTTCCGCTGCCGTGCGTTTCCGGACATCCGCGTTCTGCTATAGATTTCAAAATCATTCCGACAACGCCAGCATGCAACAGACTACAAACAGGCCAGTAGGCGTGATGCTTTAATTGAATCAGTCATCCAAACAGCAAATGGAGTGGTGTATGGTGTAAATTCAGTTGCTTGTTGTAAATAAAAGTAATTTTTGGTTAGTAAGCAGCTGCATTTTATGAATTTATATACCCTACAGGTAAATACAGACATCCCTCGCTACGTCCTACGGTCTAGAACGAATGAATAATAATTCATTCTGCTTTCATTATGTTCTCCAGTACAGAGAGAGAGAGAGAGAGAGAGAGAGAGAGAGAGAGAGAGAGAGAGAGAGAGTAATTCAGGTCGGGCCCCTCTAGACACGAATAAATACACAATGTTAATAATTCTGCTCTATTGCGGACCATTGAAAGTCACGTGTGTCAAGTACTTGTGTTGTTCCGTAATAGAATGAACTACGGTTGGCTTAATTTCTCCCAGTAATTTCTTAACTTAGGTGAAGTCTTCCATTTGCACAGTGCTTAAGAAAGTAGGTTTTGCGTTGCATTTTCTCCGAAATGAGAAAGAGTCTGTTGTTGAACGTTGCATCAGAATAATACAATCCACCTTATGCTGATGTGCAAAGCAATAAAGACAACGCGCATTTTATTCATGCAAATGTGTGAGCGCTTGTATTGCTAATTATTTGGTAACTAGAAAATTAGGTCCCTAAGTATGTTCGCTTGTCACGAGATGAAAGATTACACTGTAGATCATGATGAATGGTTTACTGTACTGAAAACTTGATATCAAAACCACTCCATTTGTATTTTCCGGAAGTTTGGCAATACACAGCAACGCCCTTACCACATTCCTCGCGCTCTGTTTGGTAAATCGTAAACTGTTAAGAAGATTCAGAGACTCCACTGTCTCAGTAACGCTTATTATAAACATTTCAAGGTTGTGTTGATAGCTGCAAAGACCTATAGATTATCTTTTAATGAAGCTATGTTTTATTCACTGCCCTCTCGATAACAAATCAGTGTTTCATATCAAATCAGTAAAGATATTCTTGATACTAAATGAATTTGGTTCAAACGAACTACAACACTAATATTGTACTTTTCTCATTCAGTTACACCGCACATAGATAGCACTTGTTGCTAAGGGCGAATTTTTAACTGAAGTCGTTCGGCGAATCCTTGTACTCTTCATTTCAGCTGAATTGTTCTGTGGCTTTGCCTTTCAGCATAGCTGTCCTATTCCTTAGCTTTGCTGTAGAGATCCATTATAGCTACGTTAAGCATCACTGGAGCCGCTCATTCTAAGGTCTCTCCCCTCTAAGCTGTCCAACTCCTGAGTCAGTTTTCCCTTCTCAGTTATGCTTATGTAAAAATTCTTTCTAGCGAACTCATTGACAGTTTAGAAAAGCAACTCATGGGTCTTATCAAATGACTTAATAATAATTTTTCAATTTAATCACGTTAGGTGCCAAGTGGAATCATTCATACAAGTTCGAGTTGAAGAAAGTACCTACTTTCCATCACGAGGGAAAAGGGTTTCATTCTGAGATATACACTTATAATAATGTTCTTGTTTCATATTGTTTTATTTTATTTATGTATTTATTTATTTGTTAATTTTTTGCATTTTATACAGATTGATCAGCATTCACTGGCAGGGTGGCAAATCACGGAGAAAATGCTTATCTTACATAATATTTCAAGAATAACATTATGAAGTAGCAGATGTGGAATTTTCCTGTGGAACAGTTCGTACTTAATTCAGCAGTTAGAGAGAGAGAGAGAGAGAGAGAGAGAGAGAGAGAGAGAGAGAGAGAGAGAGCACCTGAGTAGAAATGCTCGCCCCGTGAAGTAAAGCAAAGGCTAATTATCTAAATCAGCATTGTAATGAAGTTAAAGGTCGACTACAGACTTAATTCTATAAGCAGTCTGGTTCTACACTTAGAATCTGGAACCTATAGTGTAAGCAGTAACCTACATAACATTAGCGTCATTCTAAATTATATCATGTGCCCAAATATTAAAAAGTCCGTCGTATTTTTCATATTGTATAGTAAACTCATTGTTTAGTCTCCACTTTTCTGTCCGTTTTCAAGGACATAGATTTCAGTTGTACTTTACTTACGTGACCTTACATAGCGTAAATGTATCAAATATATTCTCTTCCTACATTTGTTTGTATAGTGTTTTTCCGTTGCATGGAACCAGTGGTTATTCAGCAACGGGACCAACGACTTTCCGTGACTTCCGAACCACGTCGAGAGTGAACTTCTGTCACCAGAAATACACATCTCTCACTCCTCAATGGAATGCTCGAGAATCGAATTCGAGGCCACCGATTTGGCACGCCAACACCATACCAACCACGCCACTGAGGCGCTTCTCTCCCTTCAAAATAATTAATTACAATTTCCGTCTTTGGTCTTCTCGTCGTTATTTACATCATTATAATTACATATTTCTGCTTGGTTCTTTGTTGTCATTTGGGGAGCATATACGAGAGAGAGAGAGAGAGAGAGAGAGAGAGAGAGAGCAGGGTGCGCCATGACAGATACCTTTAGACGATATCTCCATGGGAACTAAAGGTTCGGTTACGTCATCCCCTTAGTGTGCTGCTGATTATATAATTGAGATCAGCCTTACTCGCACTGTAAATATATATATATATATATATATATATATATATATATATAATATATATATATCATATAAATATGTATTGTATATTATGTGTGTTTGAAAGAAGAAGATACGAGTAACCGAAGTGGCAAAAAAAGCGTAAAAGAATGCAGAGAGCATAAGGGAAGATAATCAGGAGGTACCAAATGGAGACACCAGGAATCGATGGCATTACTGTGGAGATGCTGCTGTAAGGTAGAATAGCGTGACTGATGGCTGACCAGGGTTTATAAAAGACTTCAAGATGAGGGAAAGGTTCCGAGGAAATGGTGAGGAGAATAATAATGCCATGCATAAAGGAAAGGTGATATCGGCAGTTATAGGAATTTCAGGAGTATACTTATTTTTCTTTGAGTAATTAAGACACAGGGGAAGAGCAGTATGGGATTAGAAAATGACAAGGGTTTGTGGACCAAATGATTGTTCTAAAACGATAGTGTAAGACGTTTGAGAGTAGAAGCAGCTGTACTACCTAGCATAGAAAGACCAAGAAAAACTTATAGTAGAATTAATAGAAGCAATGCACAGAGTTTTAATGTTGTATGCTATAGATATTATAGAGGATATTGTCGAAAGTTATTAGAAGTTTTTAATGATAAAAATATCTTTCATTAGAATTCAACTGAACAATTAATTTCCGTAAGGGAGAGTTGGCTCAACAGTCATTCAATTTAACCTTTGCTTCAATAGACACCCCAAGGCTGTTTTGCATCTTTAGCACAAACGTTGCTACCTTCCTGTTTATTCTGTGACTCCCCTCATCCTTCCGTCATGTGTTATATTTACCACAAAATACTTTTATACCTATGTAAATGAACCGCTTCCTTCGTCCACTGTCCATATGAAATTTCATTGTTGTCGTCATCCTGGTTTCCATTTTCTCTCGTGGCCCTATTTACTCTTGCTCATATTTACTCGCTTGTGTCTCCCCGTGCAACTGCAAGCTCTTTCAGATTTTTTCATTAGATTCTGCACTCGCCTTTTTAGTATCCCCAGTCTGCATCATTTACAAACATCAACAAGTTCAGACTATTATATATTAAACAATTACACCCCTGTCCTGTCTCAGGCCACTTTTAATCTAAATTATTAAAATTTCCTTCGTCCATGTTCTAGCTGCTTTGTTTCCAGCATAAAATCTTTTTTATCATTTCTCTTCGCCATATCATTTAGGCTATGTCATAAATGGATGAAATTTTGTGGAGGTGAAATCGCAGGGAATTTCCAACCGTTGGGGTATTCTGGTGGTGTGTGTGTGTGTGTGTGTGTGTATACGTGTATATCTAGTATATATATATATATATATATATATATATATATCTATATATATGTGTGTGTGTGTGTGTGTGTAAGTGTGTATATGAGAGGCAATAACTGCTGACCTTCGAGCAGTTAAATGATAAGGAACCCTAGCACGCTTACGTAATCTGTCGCAGGTGTCACCAATTGCTTATGCGAATTCCTCTGAGGCTCTTATATGACAAATATCGGTAGTATACCCCTTGAGTGTCTCTATACCATACATGCATAGTTATGAATTATACGTTGCTAAATTATTCTTGATATATTCAAGATACGTTCGGAGATTCTTAATACCGTTAGATCTGAGAACCCAGTTAGACGTACTAAGTTTTAATATTGGGTGCGTGGAAGCTGAGGAAGCTGACCTCGTATTGCTAACGTCGCTAACGTGTCTTATGCTTAAGCCACGTATCAGAACTCAAACGGCACATAAATTTTGTCTCTGTTCATCCATTCGCGTTATTAAAATATACTTACGAGAACAAGAGTATCTGTGAAATTAAAGTGTTACGTAACAACATTTTGATGAATCAATGACAGCGTACGAGAGATGAAAAATCTAGATGGTAGATACACTAGTTAATTTCAGGTCTGCATATGCCTTTTAGTGCGTTCACATAATCAGATTTACGGTTGGGCATGTTTTAGTCAGACATATATTTTAATAAAGCCCATGTGGAGTTTATTCGGAGGAAATTTAATTAAACAATTGTCTTTTATCAGATAGGGATTCCTAAAGTAAAGGCCGGAACAAGAGCATCTCTATTTTTGAAGTATCTATGATCAAGAGAGATATATGACGTCATGGTTTGCAACCAATAGAGTTTTAGAAGAATATGATGACGCAATGTAACAACAAATGGCACGGGTGTCGTCAGCATTGTCATCTGTGTCCGGATATAGTAAATATGTTTTTTCGATCGAAAGCATTCGAAAATTACAGAGTGAAGAGATGAACAAAGTGGCATTATTGCTAGTGTTTCTTTGTGGTGTAATATTTGCCGTTTTAGTGTCAGTTTTACGTAATTCATGGACATCTGGAAAGAGCTCGAGGAGCTTAGGGGCTATCCCTGCAGGC
>NC_061107.1:90113161-90181927 GCF_015104395.2 Macrobrachium nipponense
CAATACAATACTATATCTGGGCTCAGCTCGTGTCGCTGCGCGAAATATCCTTTAATCTATTATTTCTAGGGTAAATGTCTAACACATACCAGAGAAATAAATAAAGAAAAAGGTCAGTATAACTGACTCGCTCACCCTCCCAGAGAGTGTCGGTATGAACACTATGGCGAGTGAGACCACTACCACGAGCCAAATGCCAATAGAATTCTCCCACTACAAATCCCCCCAAGAGGAGAGCCGACCCACAGAGTGGGCAGCACCTACTCTACTACTACTCCATCCCATGCTGCCGACTGCTGCGCCTCTGGTGGCCATCCTTTTCAGTTAGCGCACACGATACACACGTGCCATTTTCTTCTCTGTGTTTTTGTGCCCTTTCCTTTGGATTTATTACCATGGAGCGTGCAGCCATCGCAGCAGCTAAGTTAAGTACTCAGTGTTTATTCGCTAATTGGTTTTTTTCCGGCCACTGAGCACGTATTTGCCGCCGTTTTTTAGGTATAAATACGGTCTCTAGGTCGGAAGCATGGCAGCATGGTTCTGCCTCGTGGTGGGTCCGTTCTGGGTCGCCCATACCCAGAACTTTCCCCTGGCTTTGTACGCTCTATTTTTATTATCCGCTTTGTTTAGGGTAAGGTCTACACGGTTTTGTCATGCATGCATGTCTTTTACCTTATGTAGGCTCTTCCATCCAGACCCTAGCCACGGCTCTTAGTATCGGCCTCGGCTAGCTTTGAGTGGTAGACTTGCCTTCGGGTTAGGTCGTACACCTCCTGGATTTTTTTTCTCCTACTATTTTTGTTTTCTTTCTTTCATTTTATTTTTCATTTGTATATTTATGTGATATTGTTAGGTTAGTTAGGCGTCTGGCTCGCTTAGCCTAGGTCATGGCCCATTGGGCCTTTATGTACCGCTTTTCAAGCTCGGTTGCGTTCCCGATAGCATCTCTCTGATCAGTTGGTTATGTTCTAGGCTTAGTTGTTGTTCTTATCGCCCCGTGGTCACTATGTGATCACGAGGCAGCCAGACGCCTGTCCAGTCACCTTTCCCCCCTCCCGCTCTTCCATAGGGTCGGGGGGGGTGGCTAGGCCTGCCCATGCTCGCTCCGCATACCCGAGCCTGCCTCCCTCTCTCCCCCCAGGCGGAGGGGGTAGAGGACGGGACAGACCCAGACTGGACTCGACCTCTCCGGCTTCTCGGTCCGGTCGGATGGTAAGGTGGGGGGACTGGCCTTTCCCCCCCTCCATTACTACTCCGTCGCTCCGTTACTAGCCCGAGTCTGTATGCCCCTTGCTCTTTCCCACCTTACTAGGGCTCCTTTACCACCGGAGACCTGGCATCCAGCGGAAAGGTGCTAGTCTACCCCACGGGGTGGACCGGAACATACAGTCGGTCCCTTCTAACCTCTCCGTTTCACTGAGTTATACACTCCGCCACGCACTGGACTTAGTCCGGTACGTTCGAGCTTTTAGGTTTAAGATCTATTATGTTAAACTATTAAGTTTATCTTAATTACCTTAAAACCATTCCCCCTCCCTTCATGTTTCACCGGATACCTCCGGGGTTTATAGCCTAATTCAGGCGATTAAGGAGAGGGCTATGCCCAATTTTTTTTCCGAGCTCCGGCATGCAACGGAGTTCTTCTGTCCTTTAGCCTGTAAGTGATATTCTTTAAGATACTCATGTGTCTTTCCACTTACAGACCACCAACTGTGAGCATCCGGGGATGCCGCCGCACACTTCAGGACCCATGTGGACACGAAGTTTGCCGGTCCATGCTCCATGCGCGACTCCGCACGGGGGACATCCAGGTCTGGTACCATGAGACGTGTACCATATGTTACGATCTGGTGAGCAGCTTTTAGACGGGGGGTAAGTATTCCATCTCCGGTAGCTGGTCCTCATCTGTTTTAGTGCTTAAGTTTTACATCAATCACTCTAACTTAAGGTAAATTCAAGGGGCCTTATAGCCCCTATAATTTTAAGTTATGCTTTAAGTTAGCTTTAGTTTTAAGTTATTCTTAAATCTAATCAATACCCTCTCTTCCAGGCGCCGGCCGTGAGGGATACCGCACTGGCAACCCTGCGGGCCTGGGTCGGCGGTTTTCGGGAAGAACGCCGCCAAGGGTATGCCCTACATCCTGGAGAAAAGGTTGGCGGTACTAATCTTCCCCGGAGGCAAGGCGACAGGATACGGTCGACCCGAGTAGAGGCGGCCCTCCCCGACTATCGCCTTCATCCAGGCCAACAGCTGGCTGCCTCATTGACTGACCAAGGCCAGGAACATCAAAAGGGTCCTCGGAAGTTCGCGACGCTTTTGGATATTAATGTAGAAATAACTATGGTAGGTGTAGACGACACCTGTTGGTTCGAGGTAGGTAAGGTGGACACCCAAGGGATACCCTTGGGTGCAACTGTTTCTTCTACTCCTGCAACCTCTCCATCCTTCCAAGGCTTTACGGGTGTCGAATTATATACTCCTCCTGACGCTTCAGTTAGACCCAAGGTCAAGGGTCAAGCAGTGAAATCCTTGACAAAGACGTCGTCGTCGTCTAAGAAGACGGCTTCGGCGTCATCCTCCTCTCGTAGTCTCCGGCTAGGAATCCCGGAGCAGAGAGATCTAAAGCTTCTGGGTCCGGCTCTAAGTCCTCGAGGAGTAAATCCCCCTCCAGAGAGAGATCTCACACTCCGGCAGAGTCGGTCAGTTTCCGCTTTACCCTTGGTTCCAATTCAGAGCCTACCCCTCCACCTCCGCAGCAAGCCTTCCGGCTTTGGACTCCCAATGCTGGTCTGTTACCAACAGTGGTGGGCGACCTGGTTTTGGGTCTCCTGAAAAGTAGCATGGAACAAATGATCTCTCGGTTGTCGGATAGGATTACCTCTCAAGACAGCATTATAGCCGGACTGAGCCAAGCTCCTCTAGCCTCTCCTCCACCTTTCAATACAGGTGGAGCCCAGCTTCCCCCGTATGACTCTCTACCTCCGTTCTCAATGAACAACCCTTGGAGAGTAGCGTCATACGCCCCCTTCCAAGACGGACTCATTTCTATCCCGGAATGTGGAACTCGGAGGATCGAGGACTTCGAGTTCACCCGGAAGACCTTCAGCCTCCGTTCATCGGCTACGCAAGGCTTACCGCCTCAGCCATGACTCGGGATGATAAAGTACCAAAGGAGACAGTCCTCTATTCACGTGACCAGGCTCAGAGAGAATGGCTCAGGTGTCTAGAGGACATGGATTGTTCCAATACGAAAATCCAACCTTTCAAGAGTCCGTTTACGATCTTTACGATGGATGAGAGTACCCCCAGCTTCCTTTCCTGACAAAGATCGGCGACGTCTACCATTCCAGCGGCCCAGAAGGGGACCCCATGCCTCAACTGAAGGAAGCAGATCCTACATCTCCGTTACTTCCTTCAGCCGGAGAATTGTGGGAAGACTTACCTAACACCTTCTCAGCTGGCAAACTCAAACCGGACTGTGCTATGGAGCAGTTTGGTGAAAAGTTCACCTAGGCTTCCAGATAGCCTTATTCAGGCTGAATTTGACGCCAAATCGCGGTTAGCCAGATCTATTTAATTCCATGGCTATGACCGAGGTGGCTACCATAGCCTATGGCTCAGAACCGCTCTTCAAGCTTATGACCAAATCCCTGACTCAAACGGTACAGTCAGATATGTTTGAGTTTGCCACTGCTAGGACGAATTGTAGGAAGCATGTCCTACAAGAAGCAACTATTCGGCACGAGCCGAATAGGTTACTTGCGTCGAGCATCTGGGGAGCAGACCTCTTCCAGAAGCGATGGTGAAGGAGGTTCAGTCAGAGGCTACGAGGTTGAACCAGAGCCTTAAGGACCGTTGGGGTCTTACGGCCAAGAGGCGGCAATCTAGCAGCTAGAGGTAAGGGTCAAAGGAAACAAACCCAGACGTTTCCAGCCCTACCAGAAAAAGCAGCCACGCTTTTCTCAGCAAGGTTCCGGCCTGTTCCCCTTAGTGCAAACAGCCAACCTTCCACTTCAAAGGCTCAATCACACGCCGATTTATGTTATCTCCCCTCAGCCTCAGCCCTCCACCTCTTACGCCCTCTCTCCAGCTTACAATCAATCCTTCGAGAGTCAAGCTTCACAGAAGTATGACCGCTCGGGTAAGGGAGGCAGAGGTAAGCGATCCTTTCGTGGGAGAGGATCGGGAGGTCCCTCCCTTTATAGGGGAAAACATTTCAGAGGAGGCCGAGGAGGCTACCAGAACCAATGAGGAATTTCAGGTAGGAGGGAGGCTGTTTCAACTTTCGCCACCGGTGGAACTTCAGCAAGTGGGCTCACAGCATTGTGTCAAAGGCCTGGGTTGGAGCTGGTTAACGAACCCACCCCCATCCAGACCTTTCCGCCAACTTCCTTCCAAGGAACTGACGGAGTATGCGGAGGATCTCCTTCAGAAAGGAGCTATAGCGAGAGTCAAAAGGTTAAAATTTCAAGGACGCTTGTTTTCAGCGTGCCAAAGAAAGGCTCACAAAAAAAGAAGGGTAATCTTAGACTTGTCCCGCTTAAACTTAGCCATTCGCTGCGACAAGTTCAAGATGCTCACGATCTCGCAGGTACGGACCTTACTTCCCCGTGGGGCCGTCACCACCTCTATCGATCTTACAGACGCTTACTATCATATCCCTATTGCAAGACACTTCCGTCCGTTATCTGGGCTTCAAGATAGGAGACCAGACATTCTCCTTCAAGGTAGTTCCTTTCGGGCTCAACGTAGCACCGAGGGTGTTTACGAAGCTGGCGGAAAGTAGTAGTTCAACAACTCAGATCGCAAGGGATTTATGGTCAGTAGCGTTTATCTCGACGATTGGTTGATCTGGGCTTCAACAGTCGAGGAATGCAACAGAGCAACACTGAAAGTGATTCAGTTCCTGGAATATCTAGGCTTCAAGATAAACAGGACCAAGTCAAGACTCACTCCAGAGTCAAACTTTCAGTGGCTAGGCATTCAATGGAATCTATCCTCCCATTACTCTGTCGATTCCATCATCCAAGAGGAAGGAAATAGCGAAGTCAGTCAAGCAATTTCTGAGTCACAAACTGGCGTCAAGAAGATCTCAGGAAAGGATCCTGGGGTTCTCTCCAGTTTGCATCAGTGACGAACATCCTAATGAAAGCCAAACTGAAAGACCTAACCAGAATCTGGCGCTCACGAGCAAATGTCAGGTCCAGGACAAATTGTCCTCAGTCCCTCTGATTCTAAAGAATCGACTCCGGCCGTGGGCGAAAGTCAAGAACTTGTCGGTGTCAGTGCCCCTTCAGTTCCCTCCACCAGGGATCACCATCCACACAGACGCTTCTTTAAGCGGTATTGGGAGGATATTCCCAGTTCAAGAAGGTTCAAGGGAACGCGTTGGTCACCTCAGTTTCCGTTCAGTTCCATTATTAAACGTCACTTGGAGCAATGGCAGTGTTCTTGACTCTAAAAAGGTTACGTCCGCCAAAGTACTCATCCACATAAAGCTAGTCCTGGACAGCGCAGTGGTAGTACATTGTGTAAACAGAGGAGGCTCCAAGTCACGTCATCTAAATCATGTCATGGTAGCCATCTTCTCCCTGGCGGACAAGTTCAGTTGGCATCTCTCCTCCACTCATATAGCTGGAGTGAGAAACGTCATAGCAGATGCTCTTTCCCGATCAGTACCTCTAGAGTCGGAATGGTCACTGGACAACAGTTCGTTCCAATGGATCCTTCAGAGAGTTCCAGGTCTACAGGTGGATCTCTTCGCATCTCAAGCGAAACCACAAACTCCCGTGTTATGTAGCCCCCAACCTGGACCCTCTGGCCTATGCCACGGACGCCCTGGCTCTAGACTGGAACAACTGGGAGAAGATTTATGTCTTTCCTCCAGTGAATCTTCTCATGAAAGTGTTAAACAAACTCAGGACATTCAAGGGTCAAGTGGCTCTAGTAGCCCCAGACTGGCCGAAGAGCAATTGGTACCCTCTCATTCTAGAACTGGGTCTTCGCCCTCTTCGGATCCCCAGTCCCAAGCTCTCCCAGTCAGTACAAACGAAGTCTGTGTTCGCTTCCTCAGGGATTCTCAAAACCCTAACTTTATGGATTTCATGAAGTTTGCAGCGAAAAGGGATGCGAATAATTTGACCCTCAGAATATTCTCTTCTTGGAATCCGATAAAAGAGATTCAACTTTGAGACAGTATGATGCTGCTGTCAAAAAGAGTTGCAACCTTCCTGAAAGAATCAGATATTAGGATCATGACAATCAATTCAGCTATATCCTTTTTCAGATCCTTATTTGAAAAAGGCTTAGCAGCTAGCACAATTACGACAAACAAGTCAGCCTTGAAAAAGATTTTTCAATTTGGGTTCAACATAGACTTGACAATTCCTTACCTTACTTCCGTTTCTATTCCCAAGGCGTGTGCTAGACTTAGACCTTCTGTAAGGCCTACGTCAGTATCATGGTTCTTAAACGATGTTCTAAAGCTGGCTTCAGAAACCAATAATGACACATGCTCGTTTATAATGCTCTAAGAAAAACCCTATTTTTATTAAGCTTGGCCTCAGGAGCTAGAATTTCGAACTGTCGGCTTTATCCAGAGATCCGGATCATATTCAGTTCCTCCCACAGGGGAAGTGCTACTTTTCTCCGGAACGTAGCTTTATAGCTAAGAATGAAGATCCTTTGATGAGGTGGGAACCATGGAAAGGTACTACCCTTCCACAAGATGTATCTCTGGACAGTTCAGCCGTACGAGCCTTTCTATCTAGGACCTCCTCATCCTCATCGGGTCCTCTCTTTAAGAGAGAAAAAGGTGGTACTTTATCTATTAAAGGCATCAGGCAACAAATCCTGTACTTCATTAAACAAGCCAATCCTGACTCTTTCCCAAAAGCACATGATGTCAGGGCAGTAGCCACCTCAATTAACTATTTCCAACATATGAACTTCGATGAGTTGAAAAAGTATACGGGATGGAAATCGCCGACAGTGTTCAAACGTCATTACTTAAAGTCCTTGGAAGCTCTGAAATTTTCAGCAGTTGCAGCGGGGAACATAGTTTCCCCTGACTCTGACTAATCCTTAGTAGAAGATCCAGTCCTCCTTTCTACCTGCCTCACCCAACAGTTCGTCTATTCCTGCCTTGTTCATTGACGGTCACCTTGTGTCTTAGCTGCTTTTATGATGATATAGTGGGTGTCCCTTATTTTTTTGCTAGGGACACTCACATTTGATGATGGTTATTGATCTCGTGGATGTCATCTCCTTATTTTTATGCTAGGAGATACATCTTATTATAATGGTTACGGGTTTTGTATATTAAGTCATATACATTCCTTTATATTTTATTATTGTTGAGTTTGTTTTATTCAACTTTTATGATAATTGCTTTAAAATGTTTTGATACATAGCTTTACACAGATACCATTTTTGTACATATATGATATATTTCTCCTGTATATATGTATATTACCTTAAGTTAAGAAATATTATTAGAATTAAGTATAAATTAAGTAATATTTCTATTTTGTATCACTGTGTATATGTATTTTTATTAGCAATTATATTGATTTATTTTTATTTTATCTTTTATTTGAGACCTCTTTGTATTTTGTTGAATTTCTTTACAATCTTGTGCTATTTCTCTGGTACGATTTCGCGCAGCGACACGAGCTGAGCCCAGAAAAGGGATTTTGACGTAAGGAAAAATCTATTTCTGGGCGATTGGCTCGTGTCGCCAGCGAAATCCCGCCCTACCCATCCCATCGCCAAGATTGTCTGCTAACTTCAGGATGGCCACCAGAGGCGCAGCAGTCGGCAGCATGGGATGGAGTAGTAGTAGTAGGTGCTGCCCACTCTGTGGGTCGGCTCTCCTCTTGGGGGGATTTTGTAGTGGGAGAATTCTATTGGCATTTGGCTCGTGGTAGTGGTTTCACTCGCCATAGTGTTCATACCGACACTCTCTGGGAGGGTGAGCGAGTCAGTTATACTGACCTTTTTCTTTATTTATTTATTCTCTGGTATGTGTTAGTACATTTACCCTAGAAATAATAGATTAAAGGATATTTCGCTGGCGACACGAGCCAATCGCCCAGAAATAGATTTTTCCTTACGTCAAAATCCCTTATTCACTCAACATGTAAACATTTGGAGGTTCGATTACAGTTGTCAATGGATATAGGGACCCACCTGGTGAAGATTCTTCAGCAGGATACCCCATGGTTCTTTGCCACATATAGTTCAGTACTGTAAATGTGGGTTACCACCCTGTACTCTTTTATCCTCGATAATTCAGTACTGTAAATGTGGGTTACCACGCTACTCTTTTATCCTCGATACTAAAAGATTTTCTTGTTTTGCTTAAGCAGGGTTCATGGTAAAGTGGGTAAGTGTGGTGTGTTGTGTCAGGATTATCATCTCGTTATTTTGTCATAACTAGTTTAGCAATGTACTATTTATGAATGGCAATAAAGGCTCAAAGAATAACTGACATGGGGTTATGAGTTGCCGAGGGGGATGTGGGTGGCCCCACATAACTCGTGATAAAGTACAGTTGCGAATATTTCCTTGAATACACAATTTTATTAAGTTTACTGGTTTCTAACTGGTGCTAGAAGATTTATCCTAATGTTAAGTTATGAAAAATACAAATTGAATAAAAATGTGTCATTTTACGATGAAACGTGTTTTATCACTGAATATATTTCAGGTAAGAGTGTGATGGAACATAACGAGATTTTAGGCCTAGATATGGCTCTCAAATATATAAACACTACTTTGGTGCATCGGATAGGCCGTATATCACTCCATGACATCTTGGAAATTCATCGTAGGGTGCTTGGTCACGTTGATCCTTTGGAAGCAGGCCATTTACGTACGACACAGGTGAAGAGTTAATTTTTATATTTTTAGTAATACTGCATACATATGTGTGGTTTGGAGTGTTTTGCCTTATAATATTTGACATCACTTCATATTTGATGTTTCATATAAAAATTAATACTTAAACGCCGAATGGACGTATTATACGTCGACTAAAATGGTCTGTCGGGTGCTAAGTGGACGTACGGTACGTCGACTATAAAAAGTTTTTTAAATATTTGCGGAAAAATAGTTATAGGCCTAGTTTGCAAAAAAAAAAATTTAAATCGCGCCTTGAGGGATGCTGGGAGTTTACGGATCACGCTGTTGTTTTGTTTACAAGCATTACCCAGCCGCGCATGCGCAAAGTGCTTTCTTCTCGCACTAGAAAGCATCAGTGACACATCTCAGAAATTCTTTCCTCACTTTGTCGTAATTTTTCCACCGTTTTATAGTAGCCGTTACATAAGAGTTTTATATATGAAAATGTGCGCAATTTCATGTAGAATACAACAAAAAACAACCCATGGTTGTAGCTTTTATAAGTTTTGAAATATTTTCATGTAAATCACAATAAGTGCCAAAATTTCAATCTTCGGTCAACTTTGACTCGACCGAAATGATTGAAAAACACAACTGTAAGCTAAAACTCTTACATTCTAGTAATATTCAATCATTTACCTTCATTTTGCAATAAATTGGAAGTCTCTAGCACAATATTTCGATTTATGGTGATTTTTTGAAAAAAAAAATTATTCCTTACGTCTGCGCAGTAACTGCTGAAAATCTCAGAAATTCTTTCGTCACTTGTAATTTTTGCACCGTTTTATATTAGCTATTACATAAAGTTTTATATATGAAAATGTGTGCAATTTCATGTAAAATACAACAAAAAACAACCCATGGTTGTAGCTTTTATCAGTTTTGAAATATTTTCATATAAATCACGATAAGTGCCAAAATTTCAACCTTCGGTCAATTTTGACTCGACTGAAATGGTAGAAAAACTCACTTGTAAGCTAAAACTCTTACATTCTAGCAATATTCAATCATTTACCTTCATTTTGCAACAAATTGGAAGTCTCTAGCACAATATTTCGATTTATAGTGAATTTTTGAAAAAAACTTTTTCTTTACATCCGCGCACAGTAACTCGGCCAAAAATCTCAGAAATTCTTTTGTCACTTTGTCGTAATGTTTACACCATTTTATATTAGCTGTTACATAAAGTTTTATATATGAAAATGTGCGCAATTTCATGTAGAATACAACAAAAAGTAACTCATGGTTGTAGATTTTATCAGTTTTGAAATATTTTCATATAAATTACAATGTGCCCAAATTTCAACCATTGGTCAACTTTGACTCGACCGAAAAGGTTGAAAAACGCAGTTGTAAGCTAAAACTCTTACATTCTAGTAACATTCAATCATTTACCTTCATTTTGCATCAAACAGAAAGTCACTAGCTTAATATTTTGATTTAAGGTGAATTTTTGAAAAAAAAAACTTCCTTACCTCTCTGCGCACAGTAACTCAGCTGAAAATCTCTGAATTTCTTTAGTCACCTTGTCATATTTTTTGCACCATTTTCTATTAGGTGTTACATAAAATTTTATATATGAAAATGTGCACAATTTCATGTAGAATACAACAAAAAATAACTCATGGTTATAGCTTTTATCAGTTTTGAAATATTGTCTTATAAATTACCATAAGTGCCAAAATTTAAACCTACGGTCAACTTTGACTCGACCGAAGTAGTAGAAAATTGCAATTGTAAGCTAAAATTCTTACATTCTAGTAACATTCAATCGTTTACCTTCATTTTGCAACAAATTGGAAGTCTTTAGCACAATATTTCTATTTATGGTGAATTTTTGAAAAAAACTTATTATAATTTTTGCACCATTTTATATGAGCCGTTGCATAAAGTTTTATATATGAAAATGTATGCAATTTCATGTAAAATACAAAAATAAATAACTCATGGTTGTAGCTTTTATCAGTTTGAAATATTTTCATATAAATTACCATAAATAGAAAAAATTTGACCTTTGGTCAACTTTAACTCGACCAAAATAGTCAAAAACTGCAATTGTAACCTAAAACACTTACAATATAGTAATATTCAATCAATTACCTTCATTTTGCAACAAACAGGAAGTCTCTAGCACAATATTTCGGTTTATGGTGAATTTTTGAAAAAAATTTGTTTTTACGTCCGCATGTTTCGAATTCATGCATCATTTTGTGTTAATATTTTCTCTATGTTGCTTTTATCGTTTTACAATTTGTTATATACCTAAATCCTTGCAATTTAGTGTACAATACAATGGAAAAAAATTAACTCATTAGCTTTAACCGTTTTGCTCACAGCACGATTTGTATACAATTATATATGAAATTTTATTTTTGCTCTGTCATATATTCCAATATTTATATATGATAATGATATTTTTTTCATTTCTGATGGTTCATACTAATCTTCAGGCAATGACAAATAAAGGAGCCAAAAATGAACTCTTAATCTTAAAAACTAGCGTACTGTGATTTTTTGAAAAAAACTTTTTCCGCTTTGATGCAAACTCCTGAACGCCGCCGGCATACGACAGATACTGGTAAATAGAGGCTCGGCATTGAAGGGTTAATATAAATTCGTATTCACATGGTGTACGTTTTCTCACACAGGTCAGAAGGGAAAATAGTCTAACATTATTTGGCAATCTATGGTAGATTACAGATATAGATAATACTTACTTAATTTTATATATTATTAATATTAAAATAAAATTTAGTAAAATATTTGGATAAGTACGATTAATTATACGTACACTTTATACTTTAGATTTGAGAATTTGAAGCATGATTTATTAACCATATTAACAGTAATAGTTCTTATGTACTTGCTATTTTACCACCAATCTAGTACTGCATCTTACAAATATGCAGGTTTTATTTGCTATTGGTAGTGAGACAAAATTTTAACAAAAAGAAGCCATGATTGATTATTTATCCCCAAATTTTAAACTGCCTTGTATTATTTTGTACTTGTATTAACATTATATATATTTGTACAAACTAGCTATTGCTCAAGGCTAGCAGTATACCTAGAGTGATAAGGAAGACAATAAAGCTTACAAGTAATGTACCAAATGATAAAGGCACTAATAATAATAAAACCTACTAATACGTATACATACCGTAAGTTTTGACAACAACTGCTGTGTACAAGGTTTACATTGATGGTAATTGCAATACATTTTAGCACACTGAGAAAAAAGACCATGGTATATCCTGCTTCAGGATAATATCAGTGCAAAGTGGAAATATCAATTTGAGGATTTTCACCTCAGGATCTAGCGCTGAATATGTAATATTCACTATGGTATCATATAAAATACAAACATACCGAATATGCATCTTTTTCATGGCTCTTTTCAAACCTTATGTTTTACTTCACTTTATCCAATAATATTATGATGTATTCTCATATTATTATTGTACTACGTATTATAAAATTCAGACATTTAGTGATCAATGGTTTATTTTGGAAATCAGCTAAGGGCAATTACAAGGTAAATTTATTTTGCAGTATTTAACCTGCTTCAGAGCGATTTTTTTGCCTAGTTACCATTAATGGACCTCTAGATATTACTCTATTCATGTAAGACAAGGTTATATGCTCTCGCTGTGGATTAAATTTAGTAATTTTTTTCGTTAGTAGATGGGGGTGGGGGCATGCTTTTTGGTGTAAAAAAATGAACTGAATCAGCTCGCTATCTTCTCTTGATTTCATCAGATGAGCTTTACGTAGTTATCTTGTATTGGTGTGAAAAGAACAGTAAAATTTCTTTCATGCTTAGTGTTTTAATTAAAATACTTTTCTCCCCAATTTTATTTACGGTCGAGTTTTATATTGAAGTTACAGAAGTTTAATCAATGTTGCTGATGCATAATAATTTAATAGTTATTAGCAGCTTGAACATTGTTTTATCAGCTTCAACTACAATTTGCAGCTTAAATTTAGTAGTACAGTGTAGTATATTTCCACCCCCCCTCCCCACGGACTTAAATGTGTAGAATATACACTTCATTTGTGAGGATAAGTTTCTTTCCTTTGTACATTTTTTTTTTTTTATCTTTTCTAATGATCTGCCCTTTGACCAGACATGAAGAGGTAACGGTGAGAGAGTAGGGAAAATAATATTTACAGTATTTTTTTGCTGTTAGATGTCATAATTGTTTGTGTTATTTATATTTTTGGTTGTGGTAAGCTAGATATTACTCAAGCTCTGATGTATTTGGTCATATGGCTCTGCCAAATTAGTGTTTTTCAGACCTGGTGGAACAGTTTGATAACCATAATATTGTGATGTCTTTATCTTGCTCTTTTTGGGAGCTCTCTGCAGTTAAGATTTAATTTTAATATTTCATTGTGATTAGATATTGCCACAACAAAAAGTTTTTATGATAAAGATTTCTGTTCAAATATACTTATAATTTTATGATTATAGGTATATGTCAGCAATCATGTCCCACCACCACCAACTCATTTGGAGCTGCTTATGGAGGATTTTGTGTCATGGCTAAACTCGCCACTGGCCCAGGACATGCACCCTATTAAGTATGCTGCATTGGCACATTACAAGCTAGTTTTCATACATCCCTTTTCAGATGGGAATGGGAGAACGGCTAGGCTCCTTATGAACTTTTTATTAATGCAGGTAAGTTTACATTGTGTAGTTTCTCTTAATAATGTATTATCAATTTTTATCACAAAATCATGTTACTTAGGAAGGCCAGAGGTCCAGGCACAATCACTGGGCCATTTTGAGAAACTCCCTCTTGCATAACCTGCTGAAAAATCTTAGTAAGTAACCATTTCATTCATAAATCGTACAAATCTGAGGTTCTTTTTACCAATTTCTTTTTACTTGTTTCAAATTCATCTATACAAATCCATTGTTTGTTAAGCACTTTTCCATTTATAATTTTCATTTAAATGCAGGGGTTTGTCAATTTTGTACTTTTTGATGGATTTTTGTATTATTAAAGTATTTTCTCAAGTGGACTTGACTATTGTTAGTGTTTACTATACAAACAAAATTTTCTTTACTCTGTTCATATTCATTATTTGTAGTGTGCACTGCAGAACATAAATTTATGTTGTGTTCATATTCATTATGTGCAATGTACACTGCAGAACATAAATTTTAGTTGGTATTTTTAGGTTTGAATTTTACATTGTTCCGATACGTAATACAAACCCTCGGTCCTTTAACAATAGGAAGGTAACTAGCGGCAGCTGGGACGGTCGTAAGCTTCGAACAAGGGGAGAACGGTAGTTAACTGCTTGTCCGATGCCGCGCGCGCGCGCGCCGGGCGGTGAAGAATCACTTTTGCTTTCGGCCGTGGTGTGACAGGACGTGTTCGTCATCGCTCTGCCCGCTATTTCGTCGTGTGCTTTGGATGTTTACAATTTCTTCTGACTGGTTTGTTTGTGGTCTTGAATGAAATTGTAAGTACTCTTTTTTTCATTTTTCATTGAGTGAAGTGAATTAATTAATTATGGATCAAGAAGAGCTTTCGCCGCGCCCACCAGCTGCCCGTAGAGTGTGTCCCGGGCTGGAGGGGCGTAAATGCGGCGGATTCCGCTCTTACCCAGACATTGATCCTCATGAGTTATGTTATCGGTGTCGGGGGCGAGAATGCTCCCGAGCCGAACCATGTAATGTGTGTGTAAATTGGTCCGAGGCGCAGTGGGTGCTGTACGAGGGTAGGAAGAGGCGTAGGTCGACCAAGGAGTCGTCGGAAAGCTCTCCAGCGACTCCTTTGGTTACGGATACCTCGTCATCCTTCCTGCCTCCAGCTCAGCCCCCACGATTTGCGCCTTCCCCTGCGGGGGGGTTTCGGAGTCCTTCTCCTCACTCGATCCGTCGAGTGTGGAGGAGGGTGCCCGATACCCGGATGTTCAATTGTATTCGGGGTCTTCCGTCCGCTCTGGGTGGGGTTCGTCCTCCCCCAAGCGTGAGGGTGCCCCTCTAACTGACCCGACTGTTCCTCCCTCAGGTGTACCTTCTGTGAGTGACGACCTTGGACAGGTGTGGGCGTCGTTGGGACTGCAGGGCGCCCCCAGTATCCAGGGCTTGATTCAACGGCTAGCGGGGTCGGCAGTTGTAACTCATGGTGTAGTCACAACAACGACTAATACTGTGTCCACACCAGCGTACGCCGCCCCTCCTCATGTGGTGTACACGCAACACATTGCGTCGGTGACTCCAACGGCATCAATCCAAAAACCGCTGCCGTACCTAAGAGGGGCGTGCCGCCGCCACCTGGTTTCTATGTGCTGCCGACTCCCGACTTTCGCTGTCCCAAAAGTTCGCCCCTGGATCTACCGCCCGTCCCAATGATGAGTTTGGCTGAATTGGAGAGGTCTGTGACGCCGGACTATGCTGCCGTACCTGCCGTACCTGCAGCGAGTGTTGCTGGCCCAGCCCCTCGCGCCGCTCCTACGAAGCGCGCGGTGCGGGACGCTCATGCTAATGTTGCTGCTGGTGCTGGTCCTGCTGGTGCTGGTCCTGTTGGTGCTGGTCCTGCTGCTGCTGGTCCTGCTGGTGCTGGTCCTGCTGCTGCTGGTCCTGATGGTGCTGGTCCTGCTGTTGATGTTCCTGCCGCTCCTGCTGTGCCTGCCCCTGCCCACGTCGCGTCTCGTCATGGAGGTGCTGCACCGGTCTCAGGTCTTTCCGGACAGGATCAGTCGGGGCGTGTTGCTTCGGCAATTGGCCCGACTTTTCCGTGGATGGAAGACCTGACGTCCGTCCTGAGAGAGCTGACGAAGAAGAGGAAGAAGAAGAGGAAGGTGTCGTCGTCGTCTTCATCGTCTTCTTCGTCGTCTGTTGCCGCCTCTCCCCCTTCGACTTCTAAGGCTTCCAAGCCGAAGAAGAAGAAGGCTGCCTCCTCCCCCCCTAAGAAGGCTCCTGCGGGACCTTCGAAGGGCCCGTCTCGCTCTGGCGTGACGGGGGTTGCTTCTGTTGGTCCTCCTGTTCCCTCGGGAACAGGGCCCGTCTCCTCTTCTGAGAAGAAGAAGAAGACGGGGACCAAGGATGTGCTGGCTACTGCTGGTACATCCGCGCCTGGTCTTGGTAGCACTGCTGCTAAGCCAGGTACCGGCTCGACTTCTCGTTCGCGAGAAGGTCCGAGTGTACGGTCTCTTCCTTCGGGGGCGACCGTGCAGCTAAAGTCAAGACGCCTGAGCTTGCTCACCGTCATGACAGAGGCACGGAGCAGAAGACTGTCGAGAGTCGCGCAAGTGACTCTCGCCAGGCCAGCGGCCGCTCTCGTAGCGACCAGCCGGTACCTCGGGTTGACGTGACGGTCTCTGACCGGCCACGGGTTGAGGCTGGGAAGAGGTCCCCTCGACCAACGGCACCAGCTTCGGCTGGTACCAGCGGTTTGACGTGCCGTGAGGAGCTCACGGTCTCACCGCGAAAGCGAGCTCTGTAGATCACCTGACCGCCGCTCCCACAGGGACCCGGACGGAGACGGTGGCCAGCAGCAGCTCGTCTGACGCACGGGACCGGGGTCGACGTGCTCAGTCGAGCCGCTCGCCACAGGTGAGCGGCACGACCAGGCCTGCAGACCGATCCCCACCGCGGGTTGGTGATCGGCTGCAGCCCCCCACGTACGCTGGTCCTGCCAGCGAACGGGGGGGGGAGCGTCAGGTCTGTCTCTCCTATACCTTCAACTTCCTCGGGCTACACCGGGAAGAGCGAGGTACCTAGGAGTGATCGTGAGAGGTGCGCCGCTCACGATCCCGCCACGACGCCGCACGCACCAGGCATGGTCTTAGGACCAGCCAGGTCGTACGCGCAAGTGGTTGGAGGCGACCATCAGGGGTCTGTTGCTGTTCCTCCTTCTGAAGGAGGAGGGTCTCGAGAGCTGCTCCTGTTGGAGGGACTGGACGGTCCTACTCCTCAGGACGCTGTGACTCCTGAGATCCAGAGGAACTTTGCCCAGGTTATTGCGCTGATTCGTCAGCACAACGACCTGGGGGAAGGATCGCCGCTACCACCATCTGAGCCCACGTCCCGGCTCGAGTCATTTTGGGGCCCGAAGAGGGAACCCAAATTGACGGTGGGACTGCCGCGATCTGAGCTTGCAGACTCAGTCCTTGACCAGGTGGAGAATTTCGTCTCAGGACGAGAGGACTCACTTAAGTCAGGACGGTCTTCCAAGCTACTTCCTCCTCCTCTGCAGCGACAGCGGAAGTTCTACGTGCCATCAGTGATCCAATACCGCCCAAACAGGTTAACCCGGAGCTAGCTAGGCTAACTCCAGGTGTGTCCCTGCAGCAGCTCCTGTCGGAGAACTTGTGGTTCTCGCAGCAGGAGGCACTGGGCCTGGAAGCTACCGCTATGGCGGCTTTCCAGGCAGTCTCTTGGTTGGATCTGTGGTCCCTCACAGTATCCAAGGTCGCGGCCGACGCCGGGGCGCTGCCCTCGAAGACGACCCCGACTTCAGGAGACTGTGCCAGTCTGGAGGTAGGGCCATCTCCTACCTCGCCCATCAGACGGCAAACCTGTGGGCCAACTTGGTTCTCCGTCGTAGGACGCTGTCCTTACACGAGTAGCCAAGGGGCCGGGCGTGAGGCGGTAAATGGACTCCGTAACGGACCAATGAAGAGTTCCTCCGCTCTCTTTCCCGGAGAGATGGTGGACGCTGCGGTGGAAAGACGGCGCACTGATGACAGTGACCGTCTGGTTCACCAGGCAGTTACGAAGGTTTCTGGGCAACCTCGTACAACTGCGGCTAAGCCTAAGAGTTTAGCTAGCGCTTCCTCGGCTGCTAAGACTGGCTGCTCCATCGAAGCCCCGAGGAAAGACTCTTCCTGCTTCAACTTCTGGTAAAGAGGCCGTAACCAGCCCTCCTCCCAGCCCTCCTTTCCCCGAGGAGGTGCTGGGAAGAAGTCGAAGCGAGGTGGGAAACGCTAGGGACGGCGTTCCCCCTCACCAGCTGCCGGAAGTGGGGGGGTGCCTGGCGAGCCATTGGGCAACTTGGCAGCGCTACGGTGCCGAGACCTGGATAGTAGACGTCCTTCGGGAGGGATATCTACTACCCTTCGAATCTCGGCCACCCCTCACCTCCAACCCGGTCCATCTGCAGACATATGTTCTGGGATCCTCAAAGGACGACGCTCTTCGGCAGGAGATCAAGACATGCTGACCAAACGAGCTGTAGAAGTCGTAGTGGATCGGTCACCGGGCTTTTACAGCCGCCTTTTCTTAGTGGAAAAGGCATCGGGGGCTGGCGCCCGGTGATAGATCTCTCTCCCCTGAACCGATTTGTTCGCCAGACTCGGTTCAAGATGGAGACGGCACGTTCCGTGCTGGACTCCATCAGGGAGAACGACTCATGCTTTCAGTGGACCTGAAGGATGCGTATTTTCAAATACCCATCCATCAGTCCTCCAGAAAGTACCTCCGCTTCATCTCGACGGGACGTGTACCAATCTCAGGGCACTTTGCTTTCGGTCTCTCAACCGCCCCACAGGTGTTCACGAGAGTGTTCACGCTGGTGTCTGCTTGGGCCCATTCGCACGGGATACGTCTTCTGAGGTATCTCGACGATTGGCTGGTCCTGGCGAGCTCCCGCTCGCAGTTGCTGCAGGAAGGGCGCGACTTCTAAAGTTTTGTCGCGATCTGGGGATCGTGATAAACTACGAGAAGTCCGATCTCGAACCCAAGCAGAAGATGAAGTACCTGGGTATGCTGATCGATACGGTAGCAGCTCAAGTCCGCCCCGCAGACTTGAGGATCAGCAAATTCAGGGAGGCAGCCGGCCGGTTCCTGTCTCGGCAGGAACAGGCAGCTCAGCAATGGCAAGTCGTGATCGGCCACCTGTCGTCACTCGAGAAGTTAGTTCCTCACGGACGTCTTCACCTGCGGTCCTCTCCAGTGGAGACTAAGGGAGAGTTGGTCACAGGTAAAGGATCCACCTTACTTCCCAGTGTCCATCACAGAGAAGGTGAGGCAGGACCTAGCCTGGTGGCTCGACGACAGGAACCTCTTAAGAGGGTGCCTCTACGCACTCCCCCCCCGGAGATGCTGCTGTTCTCAGACGCATCGACCGAGGGATGGGGCGCACACCTGGAGGAGTTGCTGGCTGCAGGTGTGTGGGACCATCACGACAGCACTTCACATCAATGTCCTGGAACTCAAGGCGGCGTTTTACGCTCTCCAAGAGTTCCAAGACCGCTTGATGGGACACTCGGTGGTGTTGATGTGCGACAACACCACAGTAGTGGCATACGTCAACAAGCAGGGGGGCCTAGTGTCTCTTCCGCTACACCAGTTGACTGTGCAGGTGCACGAGTGGGCCACGGCTCATCGATAGAGCTGTCAGCACGCTACATTCCAGGCAGAGGAATGTAGTAGCAGACAAGCTCAGCCGTCGGGATCAGGTAATAGGGACCGAGTGGTCCCCTACACCCCAAAGAAGTGGCGGGGAAAGGCTCTTCAACCTGTGGGGGCGTCCGGTCATAGACCTGTTCGCCACCCGGGCACAACAAAAAACTTCAAGTTTTTTGCTCAGCCGTGCCGGACCCATGGGCAGCTGCAGAGGACGCTCTCCAACACCCCTGGGACAACCTCTTCGTCTACGCCTTTCCTCCCTTTTGTCTGATTCGGAAAGTGATCAGCCGAGCGCTGGACTCCCAATCTCAGGATGATCCTGGTGGCTCCCAAACGACCTCAAGCCGTTGGTATCCGGACCTGCTGGCTCTTCTTGCGGAAGAACCGAGAGAGATGCCCCACTGGCACAACCTTCTAGCCCAGCCACACGTAGAGCCGTCAGGTAAACCCCGAGCAGTCCAGTCCCTACAACTTCACGGCTGGCTGTTATCCACCATCTCTTGCGAACGAGAGGCTTTTCTCGCAGCGCAGCAACAGAGATGGCTGGACACGTCAGACAGTCCTCTGCAGCTGTGTACCAGGGGAAGTGGGCCGTCTTCTGCAGGTAGCGGATTTCCTCGTGTTTCTTCGCCGAGAGAAGCTCCTCTCAGTACCCACAGTTAAAGGATATAGAGCCGCCCTGGCGCTCGTCCTAAAACTGAGGGGACTGGACATCTCGAACTCGTTCGAGATCTCCTTGCTAATGAGGAGCTTCGAAAGGTCTTGCCCACCCAGGGAACTCAGGCCCCCTGCGTGGGATGTGACTCTCGTCCTTAGGAGTTTGACTCGAAGACCATTCGAGCCACTCCGAGAGTCGTCAGACAGGGATCTGACCCTCAAGACCCTCTTCTTGCTGGGCCCTGCATCGGCGAAGAGAGTAGGGGAACTTCATGGTCTGTCCTTCAATGTTAAACATTCCAGGGGCTGGGGATCTGTGACGCTCGATTTCGTCCCGAATTTCGTAGCTAAGACTCAGAATCCGTCGATCCCTGACGACAGGTTCGAGTCTTTCACGATCCCCTCCCTAATGGATTTCACCGACAACGATACGGATGAAGATCTGCTTTGTCCTGTGAGGGCGCTACGGCGCTATCTGAAGAAAACTCAGACACCTCAGGCCTGAGTGTCGACGCCTCTTCGTTAGCACTGGGGTGACCAAGAAAGAAGTATCCAAGAACACGCTTTCTTTCTGGCTGGTGAGGTGATCAGGAGGAGCGTACAGGCTGATGGTAGTGACGGACATCCGTACGCTCCGACCGAGAGCCCACGAAGTCAGAGGTATTGGACCCTCTTGGCGTTCCAATAAGAACTTCTCCGTGGCGCAGGTCCTGAAGGCAGGTGTCTGGGCCAACCAGACTACCTCACGTCCTTCTACCTTCGGGATATTGCCCACAAGTCCTTGGATACTTTTTCCTTGGGACCTGTGGTGGCTGCTCAACACGTTGTGTAAGCTTACCAGCACCCGAGCAGGCAGAACAGCATCGATTCCTGGTGTGACTGTAGGAATGAATGGTTGAATGAGAGTGCGACTGGCTTCTCTTCTCCATCTTTCTCTCTCTCTACCTGTGGGCAGAGGGTCACGGTCGTCACCATGCTGGAAAGGAATCCGATGCAGGTAAGCTACTCGACCGAGCCCCAATCTATCCCTTTAGTTAGGGATAGAAGCAAATATCCTCCACTCCCTCCAACAAGGGGGAAGGAGTGGATGCCTACTTGAGACAAACCCATAACTTTATGTTGGCTCCTGTACAGGAACAAGTTCTTGCAATGCTGGTACGAAGAGATACGCTTGCCTCTCTCTTAGTACTTGGCTCAGAGGTCTGACCATTGATCCTGCGGTGCACACCCCGATCAATCGGACAGAGGTTTGGATCCCTCCCTTGCTCTTACGACCAGGGAGGCATTCCAAGGTTGGACGAACACCAGTCTGTTCACCAAAAAGACTCAGAATTCCACCCACCAAGAAGTGAGTCTTCCTATTGTTAAAGGACCGAGGGTTTGTATTACGTATCGGAACAAATGACAATTTGTCGAAAATTGCATTTTTCCTAACTATACAAACCTGAGGTCCTTTACATATAGTCCCACCTCATACCACCCCTCACTCTGCAACTTTTTGCATGGGCCTAAAGCAAAAGTGATTCTTCACCGCCCGGGCGCGCGGCGCGCGCACGATCGGACAAGCAGTTAACTACCGTTCTCCCCTTGTTCGAAGCTTACGACCGTCCCAGCTGCCGCTAGTTACCTTCCTATTGTTAAAGGACCTCAGGTTTGTATAGTTAGGAAAAATGCAATTTTCGACAAATTGTCATATTATGAGATATAACTGTTACAAAGATAATGAACTAACTATGTTTATGCCAGAAACCAACATTAAAGAGTTGGCAAGATAAACTTTACTGGTGACATAACAATCCAAGAGTTTGAGATGAGTCAGCTCCTGAAAACTACAATGGAGAACAGTACTCCAACAAGAAGATTAAAAATGAAAACTTTTGTGCTAAATCTAACTTATGAGATGTGTTTGCCAGCCAGTAGTGTATTATTCATTTTTAGTAGTATTTTTACAGTTTATTGATGGATTATGTAATAAAAAGTTGAAGTCTCTCATAGTATATAATGGTGTTTTATATTATTTTCAGGCCGGGTATCCTCCAGTTATCATAAGAAAGCAAGACCGTATGATGTATTATGACTGCTTGCAGTTGGCAAATCAGGGGGACACAAGGCCTTTCATTCGATTTATAGCTCATTGTGCTGAAAAGACACTGGATGTGTATTTGTGGGCCACAAAGGAAATGTTACCTAAAATTGGACAAAACTTTGATTCTCATTCAGAAAAGAAAAAATATGATTCCACATCTAAACGTGAAGGCAAGCTCGAGGAATTTGCAGACGAAATTTTGTCTGATAACATCATGGAAGAAGATGCAGAGTTGGACAATACAGCTCCTCATTGGGGGCTAGATGACAATTTTATTGGTGAATCGTATCGACGTGGGCACAAAATGAATCATAATGAAGATGATTTATTAATGGAGGATATTAATAACAATGATTATAGTCATAAAGACCATATGTGGTTTGAAGAGGAGGAAGATAAAGGTACAGTGCACAGAACAGATAGATATAGCAAAGTCCTGGATGAGGAAGATTTGTTTGAAAGAGAAGTAAAGTCAGGATAATGAACAATGGTAATGGAGCTAAAAATATCTTTTGTATAATCTTGTAATCTGTGATAGTGCAACGTATGGTTATTTCCAAAGACTATTTTACAATTACTGGTGAGCCTTATTTATGTGATGTTAATTTATTACAATTTTAGATTATATTTTTATTATTGCTCAGTCCCACATGTCCATTTTATGCACAGAATGACCAGTATTTTAAGTGTATATTTCACTGATGATTCATTGTTTCCTTAAGTAGATTCATTTATCATGTATGTCAAGTTCAGTTCTTATCAACAAAATCCAGAAACAGAATAGTGCTAACAAGAAAAACTGCAGATCTGTGCATTTACCTCCACTTCAATGTATTTTTGCATCAAGGTGTAAGCCAAAGTACAGCTACCAAAGATTTAGAGGAACATTTTCCAAATGCTGTTATAAATAGGGAGCATAAGTAAGGGCAGCAAGGGCATTGCATTTCATTCATGTGCAGATGTCGTGCATTTTTAATGTATTTCTTTTATATTGTATAGGGCAGTTTGAATTTTAATAACTACATATCAGATTGTTGTAGCATATGTCCAAAGTGGTTCAGATGGTTAGGCATTAAATTTCATATAGTAGTGCAATAGTATTATAAGCATGTGACTTGGTGCGTTCACATGGTCGAACAACGTCCAACAGACAAACATTGTACCAATTAACAATTGCTTACCAGAGTTTGCCTTGTGAGCAGAGTAAGAACAGTGATATACAATTTCAACTGGTACCACAGTTTGTTGCCAGATCTACTTCCCTCGTTTCAACGCTTTTGACGTCATCCTGCTTCGCCTTTGATATGGCAACAATGTTTGTCCGTTGGGCATTGTTCGTCCATGTGAACGCACCTTAAGAAATTGCTGGTTTAGTCTGTTTCACTTGATTTTTTAAAATGTAATACAGTACGGACTAAACTAACTTGAAGCATTATACTTAGTCTGACTTTCTTTCATAGGACCAAGAAATTATCATTCGGTGCATTTTAATAAGTTTCTTTTTTGCACAAAATATCAAGTGTTCCCTGGATATATAGCATTCATGTATTTTAGCATTTTATTTATATTTTGTAGCACTGTACTATATTTTGTTAATGAAAATTTAAACAGTTGTAGGCATTTCATGAATAACTGTAATGATCAAGTTATACTCACTAGTGGTAATAATTCACTAACAACCAGATAATTTAATTCTATATCGAAATGTTTATTCAAAATTATATGGAACTCATATAGAATGTAGGTGGTTTTCTTAAATATGCAAAGATCCTGCTGTTTAGTGGGATGTGGAATTATGCCTAGTTTAAATCTTTTTCAAGTATTTGTTACAGTCTCTTAGTAATGTGCAAATTATTAGGGATAACATCAGACCCCCAACAAAACTCATGGTATGATTTGTTAGTATGTCTACAGCTTTTTTTTTTTTCCCCTCTGATTTAGAAGAAACATCGGTAGGTTGGTTACATGGACCCGAGGCCTGATTCCCACTTTTTCTTCTTCTTCTTCTTTACATTCAGGGTCCAAGGTCATAGTATGTTATTTTTTTCCATAGGTCTTGGCATCTATAAAAGATTTATGGGCTTCAGATTGTGACATGTGACAAAGGTCCATGTGACAGGTCCATGTATTGTTTAATAATTTACTTATTTCTCAAGGTCATAGTTCAGTTGAAAAACTTAGTTTCACATCCTTATCTTGTAACCTTAGATAAGTGAAGAGGTCTCTGACCTTCAGCATCTCTGTTCAGTAGCATAATATCTAAACTGAGATGCTGAAATGGCAGCTTTTAGAAGGTAGGGCATTTCATCCTCACCAGACTGCTATAAATCATTGGCTGCTTATCTCCTCCAAAACCCTGTTATTTTTGGTCACATCTCTAACCTCTTATTACTTCAAATTATAAAATATTTTTTATTATAATTATCTGTATATTCCAAAAGCTTTGTCATATTCTTCATCAACTGCATTTAAATGCAGCTGCATTATGTATGGGAGGATCCAATAGTAGCATCTTGTACCAGAAGAGATGGTTGAAATTCTAAGTAAAAGGACTAAAGATTTGATTTTGAAAACTGTCAGAATGAAATTCAGAGAATTGAATATATAAAATATTGGGACAAAGCAAGATTAAAAAATAATTGCCAATACATATAAGCAAATAAGACTGTGTAAAGCTACATACCCAACAAATTCCTATCCCTCCTTGCTGTTACTGGGGCGTGGTGGGGATCAGCTTTAGAGACCAGCAACCTAGACCTGACATCACTTAGCCTTATGTAGTTCTAATCTAAATTGGCCAAGCTGATTAGTCTTTCTACCTCACTCAGCTAGCAGTGATTTCAGATGGCATGGCTCCTTATTCATACAAATAAAGTACTAGTTGGCATGATTATCATAGATGATTAAGATTCGCCTTCAAATTATTCATGGTACAGTAGAAGCCCAAAGGAACCCAGTAGAATGATTCTACCATCTTCAAGTGCACGTTATTAGCAGTCACAGGAATATATCCTGGTGATGTGTGATGACAATTATTCCTTCTCTAATTGCTGACAACCAGTGCATAAATGCAGATACTCCTTATCCTTTAACATGAATCAAGTAGAAATGAAGCCCCATGCAGAGCAACAGTCATATTAAGGCAAAATAAAGTCAAGAAAAAAAATTTAATTTATCAAAGGCTTTGAACTATGGATTGTATAACCATCTACTGATTCCAAAGAAAATTAAACAAATCAAGACTTTAAAAAAAAAAAAAAGGCTGACTAAAAAACTGTTGATGAAATGATTATGAAAGATAGCAGTAATACTTTAACCTTCAAATTATTCAGTAGTGCCTCTCCAAAGACAAAACATAACATACTAATAATACTAACGTATAAAAATATATCGTAGATACTTCACAGTTCCCAGTCCTTGGAATGATCATAGGACAACTAAAAGATCTAAGGTTAGAGGAATAAAGAAATTAGGTACATAAAGGGAAACTGAATACTCCCCTTAATAAATTACTGCTAATAATAAAGTCTACAGAATTAGAATAACCATCAATATACAGTACTGTATGTATGCAACAAAATTTTTCATAACAGCTAAATGCAATTCTCAACATCAACGATGTCAGAAATTGATTAGTTGTACAGTACCAACTTCACTAACAAAAGATCCCCACAAATAATGATAACCAAGGAAATTTGTAATCACTTCTTTGCAATACAACTGAAACAAAATATATCTCAAAATGAAGCCCAAAACAACTGATCAATGTTCAAGTAAACAACTAAGGCTACAACAAATAATGAACTCTCATTATCTGAAAGTACAATGGCCAATAAAATAACCAATGTAGATCAGGATAAATTCATTAAAAACTGAAAAATGCAAAGTAGATGGTCATCATAACTTTGATAAAATTCAAAGTTTTCAATCATTGCATGATGCAATGGCATTTAAAAAGTCAAGCTTGAATCTATTTAGACAAACTAGAAAGATTAATAATAGAATATAATTCCATGCATTCAGACTCCAAAATACTGAATATAAAATAAATAATTTATGTAAAGTAATACAGTATTGAATGCCAAACAGCAGTTTACTTACAAAATAAACTGACAAAGTAATGTAGTACTGTCTACTCCAGAGTCCTACATTTCAAATATTCTGTCATAGCATTACATGTTCCCGGCAACAGATTTGTGACCATTTATAATGTAACCAGTGTTCCCAGCAAGACATACTAGACAATTTGTAATATACTATTGATAACTAGACTAACTGTTTTAGTGTAAATTACTTTATAACCTCAGCCTTTACAAGTATACTAGGTGGCTTCACAACACACTACCCTATGAGATTCAAACTGCTGAAAGGTTTTGTACACACATAAAGCAACTAAATAATACCCTTTGTTGTTTAAAGAGATGATGCCAGCACATATTTTTCTAAGTCATCAGCTGACATCTTATGCTCCGCACCTGTAACAAATAGAATTGAATAGTATATTTTATATGATTTTATATTTAGCAATTTTTACCAATTTTTACTTAATGATAAATTACATATTCAAACAGGTCATGATACTGTATTTAGCACAATGTACAATATAAACAGTGCAGACAGAAAATTAATTTTATAAACTAGACAATACATATAATATGTGATCCTTTAAGAAATCATAATGAAACTACCCAATACATATATATTTTATTATAAATGCTGCATATAAGTTTATCCCTATATCCTCACCTAATATGAAAGAAGGTTCATTGGTGGTCAGAGGAATGATGAAATCTGATTCACCAAAACCACTTTTGGCTGTGGATTAGATCTAATAAAAAGACCTAATAATCTTTTTTAAATCTCATTCTCTGAGTAGACAAATTCTAAAACCTTGAATTTATCACTGTGTATGAAAACAAACAGTGCACAAAAGATAGCCGCAAAATATGAAAGGAAAAATATTTTCACTGACCAGTACATCAATATATCACAGAAGTCCAAGATAAAAGTTAACAAAATTAATGAATAAAAAAAAAATAAATAAAGTAAGTGCTGTGAATGGATCCACACAACCTTACACAGACTGAAATTGCAACACCCCAGATGCACAAATTATGGTTCTGAATGTCATGCCAAGGCCAAGATAAGCCACTTATATAAGTGCTATAAGCTAAAATTACCACAGCAATAGGTAGTATTCAACTAAGAGAAATACATGAAGAGACTAATAATATAATATTAAGCAAAAATTACTAATAGGCATTTGTCAAAAAGAAATCCAAGCAGACTTAATTCAGAATACAACACTTACTATGCTAAAATTAGTGACAAGCATTTAACAAAAAGAAATGCATTGGCAATTAATTCAGAATATATGTAATAGAAAGCCAAACACTGAATTTAGGCAGTATACAGAGGTGTCAGAATCACACATGTCAAAAGGCCCAAATCCTGTTGAAGCATTATCAACCACAGTTAAAGGTCAAGAAATTATGTAATACTGTGGTTGGAATATACATGAAAGTAAAAATTATAGTACTAGAAAATGGAATACAGAATATCAAAATACATATTAGGTGAAAGTGTCCATTCATCAGACCAAAAACGAGCAACAAAATTAAATACAGCACCATGACGAAACACAAAATACCTACACTAATGGAAATCGCTTGTCAAAATTAATAAAAGAAATGCAACCACATTGTCATGAGGGAAGCCTTCATCTGTACCACATTTAGTGAGTCTAGTTAAAATAATTTTAAAATATAAAAAAAAAGGTCACCCGAATAGTGATGTACGTATACATGGTGGAACCTCTGTTTTCGCATGCCCTGGTTTTTGTACGATTCGATGTTTGTAGACATTTTTTTTTTTTCCGACAAAATTTCTTCTCAGTTTTCGTATGTTTCCTTCGATTTCATACACTCGGAAATACTCCTTCCGGCGCCCACTGCAAGACTAGGCCCTGTACCAGCGCCCAAACAAAGCATCCCGTGTTCTCTCATGACCCATTCTGCTTTTTTTTTTTTTTTTTTTTTTTTTTTTTTTTTTTTTTTTTAGTGCAACTGCTAAATAAACCATCATGGAGCCAAAGAAAGTTCCAAGTGCCAGCCCTTCTGTAAAAATGGCAAGAAACACTAGAATTTAAGAAAGAACGTAGCAAAGTGTTGAAAGGTGTTTCATGCCCATCACAGGAAGAAAAGACCTATAAGTGATGCTGTTAGTGAATATAAGGCCAGCAAAGGCTAGTTTGAAAAATTCAGAAAGCAAATGGGCATACATAATGTGCCTACTTCAGTGATTAAGGACATGTTTACAAAGTGGAGTGATGTGAAGATTTTGTACAGAATTATCATCCCAACAAAGATGTAATCTGTGTGTCCAACATCTTTAATGACAATGCCATGTTCCACTTTAGGCAAATTTTAAAGAGATGGTAGAAACAAATGTCTCTGGACAGATTTGTTGTGCGACAGGGTCCCAGTGACTCTCAAGCTGGTCCTGGTGCTAGTAAAAACCAAAGGAGGGAAGTAATCCCAGACGGTGCCAGTAATAACCGAAGAGAAGTAATCCCAGATTTGTCCTTGATACCTGAAATCCTTCAGGAGGGGGATTCCCCTTCCAAACAATAACCTCTCCTCCTCCTCCTCCTCCTCCTCCCCTTCTCTCTATCTTCAATACGCTAACAAGAGTCTTCCATAAAGGTAAGAGTGATGTTAAATGTTCATTATTCGTTCCATTATTCATTTATTTATTTCTCATTGTTTTCTGTATGTAAAACTGTCTTTATTCCCTAAAAATTTATTTTTCAAAATATTTTTTGGGGTCTGCAATGCATTTACTGTATTTACATTATTCCTTATAGGAATTATTGTTTTGGTTTTCATACGTTTCAGACTTCGTGGGAGGTTCTGGAATGGAATATGTACAAAAACCGAGGTTCCACTGTACTTACAAATGACAAGAATGAAATCTCATGAAAATTTATTTTTGTTGCCACTCGCCCAATTCATTAAGGGAAAAGTATTTAACGAAATCCATCTTTAAGTTTTATATCTGAGTTTCCATTTACAAGTTGGCTGTGAAAAAAGTTCTCACCACTGTGTTGTCCCATGCATTTTCTGTCTTAATACCTGTGAGGCCTAGGTTTTCATTAATGCCCTTTCTCCATAATTTTTGGGGCTTTCCACTCGTCTTTATCTAGCTTCCAGGTTAGCATTTCTGACTCATTGCTTCTCACCCTCTTCCCTCCACTTGTGCACATGTCCAAAACATCCAAATCTTTGAAATCCCAATTTTCTAACATACCTGTACTCCAGCCATGGATTTTAACTTTTTGTGGCCACATGTTCAACAATCCCATTTCCTTTGAGACTAAACGAGTCTGTTGCATAGAGTAATGCAGGGCTTGCAATTGCATTGTTAATTTTTGCTCTCTACTAATGGGCTAGTACTCTATTTACCTATATTCTTGCAATTTCTTTTCACTTCATCCATGATCGTGCCACTTTTGTTTTCATTCTAGTGCCCTACTATCCAGAATAACTTTTAAGAGGCAGATGTAACTATTCTATGGCTTGTCCTTGAGGGTACTATCCCTCCTCTGCACTTTTAAATGTCAGGCATCGAAATACCCCACTCCAGTTTTATTCAGCAATCCTGTGCATCTCTTGAAACACAACCTGTTATCTCCCATTCCCCATCATACACTACTGAACACATGGTACCTTATAGATCTTCCACTCTCAGAACTGATAAAAAAAAAGGTTAATTGCTAGATGACTAAACATCCTAAACAAAGATTTTAACAAATAAACTAAGAACTATTAACAAAAAGAAACTAACAAAATATGATACTTATTTTCTAGTAAATAGATATGTACACCAAAACTACTAACACAACATACAACGAACTCTCAACAGGAAAATTTTTAAGGATCACCTCAATGAAGCTGTATGGCTCATTCATAATTTGTGTTACCTCATTTAAAAGTTACGAATGAAGTTGTAATTAATGGAACTTTTTGTGAATCCTCCAATATGAAGACTGAACAGTGGACTGAATGCATGAGAATATATTTTGTTACCTAGTAACAAAATGAGACCTCATTGAATTTGTATTACTCATGCATATTCTGCAATACCTCCATTTAAAAGTTATGAATGAAGTTGTGATAAATGGTACTTTTGTTAATCCTCCAATATGTGCTATACAGAACAGTGGAATAAATTCATGACTTAAATACCTAGTATAACATAATGAGAAATAGTTTTGAAAGCATCAGAAACTTAAATGGTCATTTACATTAAGTAAAGCATAAATCAAAATTACTTTAAGTGTTAAAAACTAATGTGTACATACATCTATAAAAATGAGTCTTGGAGCATGTTATGAAGAATTATAATATATCCTTGTAAAGTGTAATGTTGTTAATGATGTCCATTAGCCAAATAGTCCACTGAATGGTGGCTTAATGCCATATCATTCTCATTGCAGAATTAGGAAAATACCTAGGAAGTGTAAATATAATCTTGGTTGCATACGTCTAGTACTCTATAAAGCTACAATCTACACCAGCATAATTTGGATTCCAAATCAATATAATGTTTTACTAGTAACATATCAAGTGAAACTAGAATAAGGAACACCCAGGTACCCATTATCCAAACTGAAATGTAAAATTTCTAGGTCTCAACTTGGGTACACATCTGAACTGGACACTTTTATAATATGAAAACCAAATGCAAAGTTAACCTGAGGTGGTGAAAAATACATTAAAAGGGAATGTTGCTTTTATTACAGATTGGGAATTTAGATTTAGTGATCACTGCCTGACTATTTAAAAAAAAAAAAAAAAAAAAACTAAACTTTTTACATTACGAAGGACTTGTAACATTCACTGGCACTAAAATGTCTTTCAGAAATAATATGCTTTTGTTGAAATTGGTGAATCAGACCACCCCTACACTGCAGCTTTTGTCACCAAGCAAGTGCAAAAAATTTCAAACAAGTGACTTGCTGACTAAAGGATTATCTGAAGAAAGGTATTGTCATGAATAAATCATTCTCTATTATTCCAAACTGAAGATATTTTACTTTTAAACCCTTAAATCACAGAATAACATTTAAATACTTTAGGAGTTTACTCGTCCCTGTATAAAGTCTAAGTATACACCAAACATTCCTAATTATCAATTTCATACGACCCAGAACATAAACATGCTACAGAACATACAAGGCAAAGGACTGCACTATTCTACCTGTACAGATTGGTCAAAATCTCCTTTGGTTGGATTTGCTGTCATATCTTGGAATAAGAAAAGGCCTAGCTGTTATCACCACCTACCACTATTTTCATATTAGAACTGTCAACCAATAAAATGAAAAAAATATGTACTACTACATATATGCCAAAAAAAAAAAAAAAAAAATTTAACTGCGAATTTAGAAGTGACACTGAAGGCATAATTAATCAATGTTATAAAATTCCTCATGTAAAAAATATTCAAATCTTCCATGAAATACTGTACAAATGTGAAAATATGGCGAATCATTGCTTACATATTTTTAATCCTTATGTTTAGGAACCTAATGAACACATCAACTGTATCCAGATTACAGTATAGTACAGTACTGTAATGTAAAAATCCAAGTAAGAAGCTTAAGGTATAATAATGATTAGGCAGTAAACAACACCTGGAGCAGTTTAGAACTTAAGGATTATTAGAAAAATAACATATTTAATTAATGTGTCCATGAAAAACTATTTATAAATTCTATTTCACAAATATACAAAACTAATACTGTTAGACCCTAGCCTATAAACAAGTTAGGTTCCCGACCAAACTGCAAACAAGAATAGACTTAACCTGGACATTTGGCATGCATCTTAGGGCAACTGACAGAGAAGCAAAATGATAATTTCAGCTGTTATGCTGTAACTATGAACTGAATATCAGCTGACTGTCTTTGAGCAGATAGATTGACACAGCATAGCTAATAAACTGGCATCTTAGAAATACGGTTTGAAATATATTTGACCATCCCAATGAATTATAATACACTGGTACTCATTCAGTATGCTTTTAATAACCATACTGTCTGTCGCTGGTTAAGTCCAAATGTAAAGTTTAAGAGATTCGTGAAAAACAATATTGTACAGACCCTTACCGTTTTTTTTTAGGGGTGGGGGGTGGGGGGGGGGTCGAATGAACCCACCCCTACACATTTCTGGAAGTCCATATTTTCTGTGACTATCATTTTCATTGAACAGTACTTACAAAGTAATAAATAATTTTTTTGTTTTGTTAAGTCAAAGTATATAACATAACAAATGAAGTAATATGCATGTTATCGTAACATAATAAATGAATCAATCAATAAAACTGAAGAAATATTCTTGAATTTCAGTGCAAAATTTTAAACATTATAAGTGAAATTCTGTTAACCAAAGTCAGTAGTACTTTGAATAACATCTAATCTGGTAGAAGGGCATAGACCACATACCCAATTTTTCTTCTTAATATAACTAAAATAACATTCTCAAGTATTTCATCTTGTATATACCTATATATGCAATGCCATTTATAGAAGAAAAGGTCCAGTTTGGGAAAAACGACCCCCACCCACACCCCCCATACTAGGTATATGGGCCTGTGTATGGCTACTTAAGTCATTCACAATGTTCTTGGCTTTATTGTCCGAGTTTAGGTATTAAATAAATTTTTAGTAAGCTCCTCTGAAGGAATGAGATTCATCTCTTGTGACAAAAGGAAAAAGAACTTAAAACTTAACATAATTCTCATTCTCACCTAAATAATTTAGCTCAGCAACACTTAAATCTTTTTTGTAGACTAGTATTTCCCTATTGCACCATTAGGTGTCATAACCTAGAGAAAACTTTTACCTTTGTAAACTTTTTAGTCTTTCAAAACATTAAAGATATGCAAGTAATTTATTAGTATGTACGTATATATTAACAAATCTACTTAGGAGTAGAACATCCCAGTTTATATTCTTGTATTATTTAGAGTGGATTTTAACACACATTCTGTGTGCCAGATTTTGAGTAATTTCAACTTATTCATGTGATGTGTAACGTGTAACATTTGTAACTTTCCAGTACAGTATCCCAATGCTATTATGGTTATTGTACAGTATGCTCATTTGTCCCCACATTTTGAAACCGCTATTTCATCTAAACTGATGATACCATAACAAACTTTATATCCAAGTATCAGTGGGTAAGTGTTTTGTACAATTTCTTTTATTATTAATAATATTTAAGCAAATGTATGGAGGTGTTTGATAGACATACCATGCATGCTGCTTATGAGATCTCAACAGGGCCATAAGAATACCTAACCGCTTGTGGTAAATGAAAAAAACTATACATAATATACAATCTGAAGTTAATGGCATAAATTTAATTTTCTTAAGATTTTCTGTATCTCCTTATCCTTCCTCTTTCAATTCATATATTAGTCTGTAGTAACACTGATAATGTGAACAGGTGTGAAAACCCTTCATTTTCAAATGGACTTAATTTGTAGATACAATGGTAGACACACTTTTCAATATTTATCAAATAACATTGCTGTTATGGAGGGCTGGATGTTGTTGTTTTGCATTATGATTTTTTTGGGGGGTGATTAGCACATACAATAAAACACCTAGCATAATATGTACGTAACATTCAGAATCATCATTTTTAATAATTTCTGATGACAGCCATCCGTTTCAAGTATTCTCGTTTACTTAAGCTTGAAATACATTACAGTAACACTTTTAAATCTTCTTTGATGCTCTGACCCACCTTGATTTTAGATTTATTCCAAGGTGTTGGTTTGCGTGGCTCTGCATCTTTCCCTTTCTATAGTTTACCTAATATTGGTGTCTGCTTAGTTGTTTCAGGTGGACCAAAGTGTTAAGATATGTATTTGGTAACCTACATCTGATAACAAATGTTAGGCTGTGCCACAGTCTGTATTAATAGCCTCCACCATCTTGGGTTTGAGTTCCCTAGCGTCCTTGATTTACTTTCTTCACTTCTTATTCTTAAATCCCTTGTAATTAATGATTACATGTACAGCATACTGTACCAGGCTTAGATTTAGTTATTGTTGTCATAAATTATAATTTTATACAGTACATATTAAAATCTATCTCAATTCTTATTTCTCTTTATCCTATTCTCATGTGGTCATTCTACCGTATCCACAGAATCTTGCTATAAAAGTTTGCAGGCTCTTGACCTGTTTCATAAGAATAAATGCTTATTATGAGTAGTAAAAAGTTTTCCCATTTGTTTGTGCTGCTCTATCTTACCATTCCAGTACTTTTGGCTCCCTTTTTATGGTTTCACTGCATTTTGGTACAAAGAAAAATATACAGATACTATAAAATCAGTGGTTGCACCTATAAAAGACCGAGCAATTTGATTTTCTTCTATTTTGGTTGAAATATGTGTATAAATGTACAATTGAAATTAATATTATGCATTTTGTACTACAGTTATAGGAAAAACTTTTAAAAATACAATCATTTTAAATTACTTTAAGTACTGCCGTAATTCATATATGCTGTAAGTAGAGGAAAAGACCCCATATAGACTCCACTTTTCTAGCCCCGCCCCGCCCCCCCACCCCCCACCCCCCAAGGGCGTGGCTACCCCCCTCCTGATTGGCTCATGTACGTACGTGAGGCCTAAAAAGGGGCCGGACAACCCCCAAAACCCCCAAAAGGGGGTGTGGCCACCCTGACCCCATATAGACTCCACTTGTCTGGGGGGGGTGTGGGGCCACCCTGGACCCCATATAGGAACTCCACTATTCTGGGGGGCGTGGCCACCCCCTGACCCCCAAATTGACTCCATTTGTATTATAAGCTCATGTACGTACATGAGCTCATAATTGACTCCATATGTATGATAAGTTCATGTACGTACATGAGCTCATAATTGACTCCATTTGTCTTACAAGCTCATGTAGTACATGAGCTCATATTAGGGGGCGTGGCCTCCCCTTTTAAAACCCCAAATCGACTCCACTTTTCTACCCCTGTGACGTCACATAACTATAAGGGAATCCCCAAAAACCATCTTTTCAACCCTCCACTAATTCTCCGGGGGCGTGGCCACCCCCTGACCCCAAATTGACTCCATTTGTATTATAAGCTCATGTACGTACATGAGCTCATAATTGACTCCATATGTATGATAAGTTACATGTACGTTTACATGAGCTCATAAATTGACTCCATTTGTCTTACAAGCTCAATGTACGTACATGAGCTCCATATTAGGGGGGCGTGGCCTCCCCTAACCCCAAATTGCTCCACTTTTCTACCCCTGTGACGTCACATAACTATAAGGGGAATAAAACCATCCTTTCAACCCTCCACTATTCTGGGGGGCGTGGCCACCCCCGACCCCCCCAAATTGACTCCATTTGTCCTTACAAGCTCATGTACGTACATGAGCTCATATTAGGGGGCGTGGCCTCCCCATAACCCCAAATCGACTCCACTTTTCTACCCCTGTGACGTCACATAACTATAAGGGAATAAAAACCAACATTTCAAAGACCCTCACCCCAAATTGACTCCACTATTGCTACCCTCCCGTGTGACGTCACGTAACTCTCTGGGAATACAAAACCATTCTTTCAACCCCTGACCCCAAATTGACTCCACCTTTCCTACCCCCCTGTGACGTCACGTAACTCTCTGGGAATAAAACCATTCTTTCAACCCCCCTGACCCCAAATTGACTCCACCTTTCCTACCACCCCCTGTGACGTCACGTAACTCTCCGGTAATAAAAACCAACATTTCAACCTCACCCCACAAATTGACTCCACTATTCTACACTGTGACGTCACGTAACTCTCGGGAATAAACCATTTCTCAACCCCGACCCCAAATTGACTCCACCTTTCTACCCCCTGTGACCGTTTCACTAACTCTCCCGGTAATAAAACCACACTTTCAACCCCTCACCCCAAATTGACTCCACTATTCTACCCCTGTGACGTCACATAACTCTCTGGGAATAAAACCATTCTTTCAACCCCTGACCCCAAATTGACTCCACCTTCCTACCCCCTGTGACGTCACATAACTCTCAGGGCCGAATAAAAACCAACATTTCAACCCCCACCCCAAATTGACTCCACTTTTCTACCCCTGTGATGTCACGTAACTCTACGGGAATAAAACTTGACCCCACCCCGACCCCAAATAGACTCAGTTCACTGTTTTTTTGCGACTCATGTCCCCTTTAATTGTTTTTCAAAGTAACCGGGACGTTTACCTCATCCTCCCCTCCTATAAAATCTCTAAATTTATATATGCATATTGCGAATATACTCTCTCTCCCTCCCCTCCCTCCCTCCCTCCCTCCCTCCCTCCCTCCTCCTTCCCTCCCTCCCTCCCACTCTCTCTCTCTCAGCCGTTACATTTTGTTTTATATATATACACACAGCTGCTTAGATATTCAGAGTATCATGATAAAAGGATATTTGGCGACTGACTTCATCCACATGTGATATCTCCCCCAATAACCATATCAGAGTCAATGTTATCTGATGATGAATCACGCACACACACACACACATGAAGAAACGAGACCTTATCGCCATATTTGCCCAGCTGACTTCACCCCAACGTGAAATTTTATTTTTCATAGAATTTGAGTCATAATCTAGGTGGCGAACACACGGACAAAGGTACACATTTCAATTTTTGGTTTTGTTTATTTATTATACAGAGTTTGAAAGAGGTTGAAAAATCAAATTACAGACGGAATTGTTATTTTACTATTATAAACCATTCCGTAAATACAGGGGAATGAATTAATATTCCATACAAATACATACATTAGAAAAAAACTGTACAAACACGAACGCGATAATATGCGCATTCGCTTTTTCAAAAACAATACTTCAACGAAACATACTACGGCTACTATATATTTTCTAACCTGTTCCTTGACATCACACCCCTTAGTATATACCACAAACATCTTCTCCCAGCACTTTCCCGACCGTGTATCGAAGACGACGACGTTTCATCTAACACCTCAAAGCTTTTTAAATTTAGCTAACAAGTTTTTCACTAAACTTGTGCGGAAGAGGTTGATGAAGCCATGGCGAGAGTCACGTCTTGATGTGACAATCCTTCAAGTCATCCACGCATGACTCACATATCAAAATCAGTATCACGTGACTAAACAGCTCCGATATCATTGTTCCTAAAATGTTAATAAGCCACCCACACACTCGCCATCTTGTTTTTCGCATGTCCCGCCCTCACCTTCCCACCCCCTCCTCCCTCCTCCTCCTCTTCCCCCATCCTCCTCCCTTTTTTCCCATGATTTCGCCACGTTTCGATTTGCTTTTAATGGCTATTCCTTACATCCAATCTTTTAACCCCCGCCCATTTCAATGAAGTAGCGATAATTCGAATATTATCAACGTGGGTTTTTTTATTCCTTGAAACCTTCTCAGAACTATATCTAAAATATTATAACCCTGCGAGCGGATGAGTTAAATCTCCTTCTTCATTCCATTCAACCGTGTTTTAGAATCTGTAAGTGCTTAACAAAAGCCGTAACGTATGACTTTTGGGGGGGGTTTTTTTTCTTTAAAAAAGATCGGAATAATACCCTGTTAAATCGGATTCTCTTTTTGCGAGTCATGTCCCCTTTAATTGTTTTCATGTAAATGGGGGCGTTTAACCACCTCCTCCCCTCCAGTCACTGCACCTACATTTTCTATAGGAGGGGAGGGAGGAGGAGGAGGAGGTCCGTAGCGATATAGCCGGCATAGGTGGTTTTTGGATATTAAGGGAGACGTGTCCACTACTACTAACAGCTGCCGTATCCAAACCTTGCCAGACCCTCTAGGTTATTAATATCACATCACAAACCTCTTTCCTATTCATTAACCTCGCATAGGTAATGGCAGGTATAAACGTAAAACTCCTTCATTTTCATTAAAAAAGACTCCCTACCAAACTCGCAGCAATAGGCAATAAAACCGAGAGAATAGTCCCCCCTTTAAGACTTTTCAGTATATTTTCTTCTTTAGATATGGACGTTGTTTTCAAGGACACAGATGAATTTCTCGTCTACAATTCTTAAGTGTTTAATAAACTTCTATCTTGAGTTAGATTACACAAAGAAAATTTCAAAAAATTTCCGAGAGAGTAAGACACCAAACCAACGTTTAAGATGGGATAACTTTTACTTCTTTCCCATGGGGATAAACCAGAGATGAATAAAATAAAGTTTTTATTTTTACGTATTAAAGGTTGCTTACGGTTCATATCCGTACAAAATTTGAGACTCATCAACCCAGGAATTGAATTGACTCGGTAAACCTTTCCAATGAACGTAATATTGAGTTTTATTATCTTTCCTCCTCCTTCCCAGGAATAGTGATATCATACGTTTTCTGGTAGATTTGTGCGAATTAATTCTTCACGATAAAATACGCCCTTTATTTCTTCACCCGCTAAATCTTCCAAGAAGTATACGACCGGATTTTTGCCTTGTATCACTTTTCGGATTTTAAAAATTTCCAGAGTATTTTGAATTGTATATCCCCTCCTAAAAATTGCGTTGCGACGCCTCATCGGCAATACGTACAACGTCCCAACATTCAGAGCGAAATGGCGGGAGGATTAACGAGAAGCCACTTTTTTATACATGCTCGAGAATTTGACGTTCAATGTCATCTCTATCCGTAATGCGTGAACCTCTTGCGGGGTGCGACCCAAACTTCTATGGGGGGTATGATTATAAATCCTGAACAAATGTCGCGCAAGACGTTAATGTATTTTAAGGTATTCTTATGTGTGAGATATCTTATATATACGACCCTAATAGTCCTTATGACTCTTTCAGCTATAGAGGATTTTATTTCTCTCGAATAAACGCTATATATTTTATATTTTTACTATCTAGATATTCCTGACGTGTTTGTTAATAATATTCCCTACCCTCATCGCTATTCAAACGTGAAAATTCCCAAAAAATTCGGTAGATTCGATAACCTTCTTCAAAGCGCGACGCATAGTAACACCATCCTTCTTTTTTTTTCAAGGGAACAATTTGTAGATATCTGGAAAACACGTCAATAAAGACTAGCAAATATTTAAACCCATTATTATTTAAACCGAGCTAATTTGGACATATCAGCTAAATCGGTGCTCGCTATTACTCTCGGTTTGGGTGATATGATTTTCTTCTGGGGAATTTTTTTTTTCGAGTGACTTTTATGCAGTGTGTAAGACTTTTGCCCACGTAAGAATCTTTAACATTTTCACGAGTAATTTGGCTATTCAGATTTTTCGCTACTCTAATAAAGAGTCCACCCCGCTGAAAACTACCCACACCCCGTGCATCTCCGTACAAAGTTTTTAGCAGTTTTATCCGTTCGTTTATCCATAGGTAAGCTATTTGATATTCCGTTTCACCAGAATATTAGTCGGAGCTGTAACAGTTCAGGTGTTGACGGAGCGAAGTCTACTAACAAAGAAATACCGTAGCGGTTACGTGATAGGGCCTTTTTATATATGTCTGAAAAAGGCTGAAGCTTTTTGACGCCGAATAACTGCCGACCTAAAGTTTCAATTTGACTAAAATCACGATTTATTTTTCATTAGAATATAATGTGAGCAATTCAAGCTTATACTTCTACTAAACTTGGCCCGAATGAAACCCTATTCTGCGTTATGAATATAACTGAAATAGATGAATGACGTCCCGCTGTGAAGGCGTTGGTGACAAATTTATTATCACTGGCCTCAAGGAAGCAATCATCGAGTATGAATAATAGACCTTTATTAACTGCCCCCTTTTCAGTGTAATCAAAGGATTTAAAATTTAAAAATTTTTTGGATACTTTAAATTTGGGACCTATTGAGGGATTGCGTTTCGAGGGGGTGTTCAGATACCCGCAATATAAAATGTATTGAAATGCGTTTTCATAGAGTTCAATGATTTTTTTGACATAGGACTGACTTGCCACTGTTACTAAAACCCCGCGATGATAATACGAGCGGGATTAGCGAACGGGTCTAACAACTGCCCAGGGAAGGGACCTGTCGCGGCCATGATGTTAGCGCGTTTAAGACTATAGTTTGTGTACTTTACGCGCTCCGTTTTTATATACAAGCCTAATAATAATTAGGGTGAATGGAAGTTGACGGCAATAAAATATTTGTTTAATTTCCATAATGAAATACATACAGGTTTTTTCCTACAATATAAAAATAGAACGTAAAGTAAAAAATGCAAACTATAATAAAAAAATTAAATATAATAATTCAAAATATAAAAAAACTAACTGTGTAATATGATTATATAATCAAAAAATACATTATATACAATATAATATATAAAAATATGAATATAGATAAAAATATAGTAAAATATACAAACTATGACACCCGGTCAAGGTGTGATACGCCCCCGTTTTAACTGGAGGAGAGGGTGAAACCATTCCCTGTCGAGGAGAAGTCAAAGACGTCGAAGAGAGAGAGGAATTAAACATTGTATATTTTACTATTTCTTCTCTTCGACGTTTTTGAACATCCTTTCACCCGTGGGAAATGACGTGATGGATGTAGGGTCGGAGGAATAGGAGGAGTAGGAATTCTCGAGGTGCTAGGAGCGGAATATTTAAAATTGGAGAGGATTGCCGCAACTACGCGCCACCACTACCCTCTCTAGCTCCTCCCTCCCCTCCTCCTCCCCCCTCCCCCTCCCCCTCCCCTCCCCCCTCCTCCTCCGCTATACCCTCTTCCACCCCAATGTCTGGATGTCCATACGCCAACGATTTTAAATGTGTCACATAATATCTCTTGTTCCTCTAAGGACAGAGAGATACCTTTCGCTGGCTCGTATGACACATCGTGCCTCCTACTCTTTGCAAATGCACACGAGTATAAGTAATCTCATTCTTTCGATTACAGCTCGATCTGGTCAGTTTGGAATGGTCTTTTGCCGGCATCTTTGTACACCTTTCAAGTGTTACTACGACTAGTTTCCGTCAGATACGAATAAACTTTAGGTTTAACGCGATAACTTCCCTCATGAGTTCAGCCCCCGTTTCAATCACTAACCCGAGTCCCCCTTACGTGACTCATCATACAATCGTGAGTTTTGGGGAAATTACTCAAATCCATGTAGGGTTTTGAGCACACCCTTCAGTTCCGATTGAGGTTATCAGTCACCAGGGAAAAGATCAAGCTGTCAGTGTCGGTATAAAAGGAGCTGAACTCGGTGTCCATACTGCTTCGAAGAACGTCGTAATAGAACCGATACATCATATCCTTCGCCATGTCTAGTATACTGAAACCGATATAAAATCGGGGATTCAGCCATAACAGACTCTTTGCAATGGTTTACAATGTAACCGTCGTTACCCCAGTTTTTCCAAGACTGTACTGTGTTTGGACACATTCCTGAGAAGAGAGGCTTCACCGGCGGAGGTGACGACAGTTCGGGTAGAATAATTCATGAATTTTTAATAGTGACACCGAAAAGACCATTCATTATGATTTTGATGGTGTTCCTCTTGCCGGAGCGTCTCTTTAGCACGCCTTTCGGCATTCTCCAGAATATATTCCCTCAAATAAAAATCCTGTTTGAATTTGACACTTCCTTATTACATCAACTTCGAGACCGAGCCTTATCAAAACGTTTTTGTAATAACGGAAGACAGATCAAGTGATTACGCATGGGTAAATGCGTACCCGTCAAACTTAAACATTTTTCTTGGGTAGCTTCACTTGAACTTATTCATTAGCTTTTTACTATAGGCGTAAGATCTGGTGAGTCACATTCATGTGATGAAATGGCGAGAGGGAGATCGTCCGTCTGTAGAGGCAACATCCCGTCTAACTGGTTTGGTATCGAGCAATATAAATAAACCGTATTCACCCTTGTGAACAATGGCGGTAAATCGCTAGCGACAAAACTTTCTAATTCGACAGGGGAAAGTTCAGTTATTTTCACCCAAGGGCATTTTGTATTTACTCATGACTGTGGGATACAAACGGCGGTGAAGTCAAACGTATAATATGTACGGTTTGAGGATCACCCACCCTAAAAAACTGGATTTAACTCTGATTTATTAGCTACGCATTGCCTTCGAAACTAGACTACCCAAAAACCGCGCGGATGTTTTTACAAATTAATTGATAGAGTTCACCATTCGAAAATGAGGGGGAGACGATTTTAGAGGAATATAGGAAAGCATCGAGTGAGAAGAGAGGTTAGAAAGTCAGGTAAACGGGCAGGTCTAGTCCGAATTGCACCATGCAGCCGTTCCTCCAAGCTAAATAAACGTCCGCTAATAATCCCACACATTAACAAATACAAAAACGGTATAATCTAGAAGATTGGTGCAAATTAGCGGCGTTCCAAACCTTTGACCACGTGTGCATAGCCCCCGCTGGAAGGGTTTCTCCCGTAAGTTCCGAATCGAAAACACTTCAGAGAAGGGATGCGGGCTTTCGCAGGATATTGAAAGCCGTCACATAATCATAAGGGTAGTACTGTTTACCCGTACCCAAAACTAAATCGAGACAAATCCCGAGAATACTGGATTAACAAACTGACGTTGCGATTTCGAGGAACCTTTCTGTTTGATATGACTCGAGGCGAGACTAAAAGCATCCCTCTAATCACGTTGTTGCTATCCACGAATCTCAGATTGCCGATCTGGCCGAGTAAAATTTACTACCCACGCGTTTCAGAATTTCACAAAATCATCTGAGCCCCCCGCCTCTTTCAAGACCAGGGCGATGTCATATGACAAATTTGTGTTACGAACACTGTTAAAGTTGGCTCCTTAAATTGCATATTCAAATTACACTGTTGACACAGTGTACACACAAAAGTTGTCCCGAGCCACAAAATGAGCGTGATGTCGCATTTTCGTGACTCAGCCTTGAATTCGACGTTACATCCTCCGCAATGAGTGCTCGCTTCAACTTACGGGGGATTCAGGACTCATATGTAAAAGGATACGCACGCATTTGTTCACGCAATAACGATCCCGTTCATGTTCTGCAAAAAACAATCACAAGCATTCTCTCGTGATTAGTCTATGGGTACAATATTCCCCCGTTCTACCGTCAACGATCACGTAGCAGTAAGCGAAAGCTTTCTGTCGAGATACTATTCTCGGATCGTCTTCTTCCGGTCTTCGGTGAATATTATACGCCTCAAAATCCAGGAAACCATGTGAGAGATTGGCAGCAGAGCTTTAACTTTAGTAAACTGTTTAAATGGCCGCCAGGGTTCTGGGTATTCGACAGTGGTTCGAGCAGTACAGGGCCTGTGTGTGCGCCTCACGGATGGTGGAACTATTAAACAAAGTCAAAACAATTGTAACACTACCACCGCGTGCCTCAATCCCCGCCCCTGCTTGAATCCGTGTCGGAACTTCTTCACGAATGCCAACATATCTTTAATCAAATGCGACGTGGTCGTCAGTGATTAATAACAAACGTGACCAAATGAGGTGATTTGGGGGTTACCACCTTCCTCGCTAGAGTACCGTCCATGTTTTTTGCCGCTGTTTCCCCATGAATAATTCACATAATTTATACAGATATATGTTGAGGTTATCCCCTTTCTATGTTTTGAAAGAGTCATGGGTCAACGCATATCTGGCGAGTGTTTTTGATATTAAATTGTCCCCCTCCCCAATCCTCCTCATAAGACACGAGGGAGGTTGTTAATACGTGTGTGAGGGTTATCTCGCAGTACAACGTACGCTTCTAACGCTGTAACGACACAGTTGTACCCACGGACTGAATATTGATTACCTGATCACTACGCGGATCCCTGGATACACCTGGAAGTTATTAATATTCACTAACTCACGCCGCGTGATATGAAGTTCAACCCATCTAGCGAGGTCATCACCAACCGAACCCTCAGTACGGTTGAGTTCTTTCTTCCAAAGGTTATTAGCTATAAACTCAATGGCCTCCTCCAGGGAGTCATAGATCGAGTCCAATTCGTAGTGAGGGTGGGTGGAGTACATACATAGAAAGCACTTTTTCATCATGCGCCTAGGCATCCTCACGCTGGTGATAATAACGAACAAGTATAGCATAGCCGATCGAATACCTCTTCCGAGGAAGTTACTGTGCACATCTTCGCGTATCGGGTTATGCTACTACTTCATTCATTGCACGTCAATGTGTGACCCTACTGCGGCCGCATAATGAATGTACTCACTACCTTATTACCCTCCGTTCTTTCCCTCGTGAGTGAAGATCCCTTCTGGTTCCTACACCTCCACCAAACGCGCGATGCTTCATTATTATTATTTTACTCCCAAATCAAATCTTCATCTAATGGGAAGTCTTCAGCGAAGGGATCTGTAAAGATAATTTTAAATAAGCACCGGAAAGTGAACGTATTATAATAATAATAATAATAATAACTGCAAAAACTGCAATAATAGTAATAATAATAATAATAATAATAATAATAATAAATAATAATAATATAATATAATAATAATAATAATAATATTTTTACCTGGATCGAGGGTGGTGAGGATGATTCATCATGGCGGTTAGAGGCCTTGGGACATTTCTTGAATGGACGTGACAATCTGTGTGATAACAAATTCATGAATAAGGTGTCACATAACATGAACGTGGAGGTTTTATGTACATATATTATAAACCCGATGCCCATTGTTTTTAGTCATACAGTCTACATTCAACATGTGCCGATCACAATCATATACGTGAATAAAGCAATGCCTGTATAGGTACATTTCAGAAAATCGGGCGTTGTAAATATTTACCAATAGGTAGCCGTCCCGATATCATTCCGAAAGGAGTGGAATATGAAGTGGGGCTAGGGAGTCATTCTCCCGAAATTATATTACGCTTATTTATTAAACCGGAGACTTGATTTTACTATCAATTTAACGCGATCATAAATGAGTCAGATGGGAAACGCATTTTACACGTATTTATAAGTCCATTTCGGGTTTTGTTGGGTGGTGATATGAAATGTCATGACTAGAAGCGTTATACGGAAATTATTGAACAATATCTGAATTTTACGGAGAAACATATTCGCGGAGCTATCGCAGGGCGGTTTATTTCTCATGGAACGATGACACGAAGAGAATGAGCATTCCACATATCGATGCAGGAGCAGCCAAAGTGATATGATTGATTCAATTACGATTAAACTCAGTGCTAAAGCAGCTAATATGTTGGTTTCAATGAAAAAGTCAGGTATTTAATATACAGTTCGGGTGCGTTTGAGACCTCATCACAGTAGAAATATATTCCAGCAGGGCGTTGAATAAACGTTTACCTGTATTCGGGTATCGTCAACCTACCTCTTGGGTGATAAATGGTTTATCTCTTAGACTGCTTCACTTAGGATGTGCATGTGGTAAAGGTCCGCATAATGCCATTTATAAACCTTTAATACCCATTGACGTATTGGATTACATTAACTATCGATGTCTCAGATCAGAACGGTGAAGAAAATAAAAATGTTTACTGAAAGGGGTTCTATCGTGCAGTCTGCATTAAGACCTAGATAAAACGCTATCGAACTTTCTTATAAATACCATACGTGACATATACCGTCGTAGTATTTCGTGGTCAAGGTTTTTGGAACGCCGCTAATTGCACCAATTTTCTAGATATCCGTTTTGTATTTTGTTAATGGATGTGGGATTATTAGCGGACGTTTAATTTAGCTTGGAGGAAGGCTGCCATGGTGCAATTTCGGCTAGACCCTGCCCGTTACCTGATTTCTACCTCTCTCTCACTCGATGCTTTCCTATATTCCCTCTAAAAAAATTCGTCTCCCCCTCATTTCGAATGGTGAACTCTATCAATTAATTGTAAAAAACATTCCGCGGCGTTTTTGTAGTCTAGTTCGAAGGCAATGCGTAGCTAATAAAATCCAGAGTTAACATCCAGTTTTTAGGGTGGGTGATCCTCAATCGTACATATTATACGTTGACTTCACCAGTTTTGTATCCCACCCCAGTCATGAGTAAATAAAATGCCTGGTGAAATAACTGAACTTCCCTGTCGAATTAGAAAAGTTTTGTCGCTAGGCGATATTACCGCCATTGATTCACAGGGAGAATACGGTTATTTTATAGCTGCTCGATACCAAACCAGTTAGACGGGATGTTGCTCTACAGACGGACGACTCCCTCCCTCGCCATTCATTCACATGAATGTGACTCACCAGGATCTATCGCCCTATAGTAAAAACTAATGAATAAGTTCAAGGTGAAGCTACCCAAGGAAAAAATGTTAGTTGACGGGTAGGCATTACCATGCGTAATCACCTTGATCTGTCTTCCGTTATTACAACGTTTGATAGGCTCGGTCTCAAGTTGATGTAATAGGAAAGTGTACAAATTCAAACAGGATTTTATTTGAGGGAATATATTCGGAGAATGCCCGAAAAGGCGTGCTAAAGAGACCGATCCGGACAAGAGGAACACCATCAAAATCATAATGAATGGTCTTTTCGGTGTCCACTATTAAAAAATTCATTGAATTACCTACCCGAACTGTCGTCACACCGGTGAAGCCTCTCTTCTCAGGAATGTGTCCAAAAACACGTACAAGTCTTTTGGAAAAAAAACTGGGTAACGACAGGTACATTGTAAACCATTGCAAAGAGTCTGTTATGGCTGAATCCCCGATTTATATCGGTTTCAGTATACTAGACATGGCGAAGGGGATATGATGTACGGTTCTATTACGACGTTCTTCGAAAAGCAGTATGGACACCGAGTTCAGCTCCTTTATACCGACACTGACAGCTTGATCTTTTCCTGGTGACTGATAACCTCAATCGGAACTGAAGGGTGTTCTCAAACCCTACATGGATTTGGAGTAATTTCCCCAAAACTCACGAATTGTATGATGAGTCACGTAAGGGGAATCGGATTAGTGAAGGTTGAAACGGGGGCTGAACTCATGAGGAATTATCGGCGTTAAACCTAAAGTTTATTCGTATCTGACGGAAACTAGTCGTAGTAACACCTGAATGGTACAAAGATGCCGGCAAAAGACCATCACATGACAGGTATCGAGCTTTTCCCCCCCCCCCCTGTAATCGAATGAGAATTACTTCTACTCGTGTGCACAATTTGCAAAGAGTAGGAGGGCACGATGTGTCATACGAGCCAGCGAAAGTAGCTCTCTGTCCTTTAGAGGACAAGAGATTATTTATGACACCTTATAAATCGTTGGCGTATGGACATCAGACATTGGGGTGGAAGAGGGTATAGCGGAGGAGGAGGGGGAGGGGGAGGGGGAGGGGAGGAGGAGGAGGAGGATCTAGAGAGGGTAGTGGTGGCGCCGGGTAGTTGCGGCAATCTCTCCAATTTTAAATATTCCCGCTCTAGCACCTCGAGAATTCCTACTCCTCCTATTCCTCGACCCTACATCCATACGTCATTTTCCCACGGGTGAAAGGATGTTTCAAAACGTCGAAGAGGAGAATAGTAAAATATACAATGTTTAATTCTCTCTCTTCGACGTCTTTGACTTCTCCTCGACGGGAAATGGTTCACCCTCTCCTCCAGTTAAACGGGGGGCGTATCACACCTTGACGGGTGTCATAGTTTTGTATATTTTACTATATTTTATCTTATATTCCATATATATTTTAAAATATATATTGTATATAAATGTATTTTTATATTTATAATCATATACACAGTTAGTTTTTTTTTATATTTTGAATTATTATATTTAATTTTTATAGTTTGAAAGGAGGCATTTTTACTTTACGTTCTATTTTTATATTTTTGTAGGAAAAACCTGTATGTATTTCATTATTTGGAAATTAAACAAATATTATTGCCGTCAACTCCATTTCACCCCTAATTATTATTAAGGCTGTATATAAAAGGAGCGCGTAAAGTACACAACTATAGTCTTAAACGCGCTAACATCATGGCCGCGACAGGTCCCTTCCCTGGGCAGTTGTTAGACCGTTCGCTAATCCCGCTCGTATTTATCATCGCGGGGTTTAGTACAGTGGCAAGTCAGTCCTATGTCAAAAAAATCATTGAACTCTATGAAACGCATTTTCCAATACATTTTATATTGCGGGGTATCTGAACACCCCCTCGAAACGCATCCCTCAATAGGTCCCCAAAAATTTAAAGTATCAAAGAATTTTAAATCCCTTGATTACACTGAAAAGGGGCAGACGGGGGTTTATAAAGGCTATTATTCATACTCGATGATTGCTTCCTTGAGGCCAGTGATATAAATAAATTGTCACCAACGCCTTCACAGCGGGGCGTAATTCATCTATTTCAGTTTATATTATAACGCAGAATATGTTCATTCGGGCAAGTTTAGTAGAAGTATAAGCTTGAATTGCTCACATTATATTCTAATGAAAAATCGTGATTTAGTCAAATTGAAACTTTAGGTCGGCAGTATTTCGGCGTCAAAAAGCTTCAGCCTTTTCAGACATATATAAAAGGCCATATCACGTAACGCTACGGTTATTTGTTAGTAGACTTCGCTCCCGTCAACACCTGAACTGTTACAGCTCCGAACTAATATTCTGGGTGAAACGGAATATCAAATAGCCTTACCAATATGGATAAAAACGGATAAAACTGCTAAAAACTTTGTACGGAGATGCACGGGGTGTGGGTAGTTTCAGCAGGGGTGGACTCTTATTCAGAGTAGGCGAAAAATCTGAATAGCCCAATTACTCGTGAAAATGTTAAAGAAATTCTTACGTGGGCAAAAAGTCTTACACACTGCATAAAAGTCACTCGAAAAAAATTCCCCAGAAGAAAAATATATCACCCCAAACCGAGAGTAATAGCGAGCACCGATTTAGCTGATATGTCCAAATTAGCTCGGTTATAATAATGGGTTTAAAATATTTGCTAGTCTTTATGACGTGTTTTCCAGATATCTACAAATTGTTCCCTTGAAAAAGAAGGATGGTGTTACCTATGCGTCGCGCTTTGAAGAAGGTTTTATCGAATCTACCGAATTTTTGGGAATTTCCACGTTTTGAATAGCGATGAGGTAGGGGAATATTATAACAAACACGTCAGGGAATATCTAGATAGTAAAAATATAAAATTATATAGCTTTATTCGAGAGAAATAAAATCCTCTATAGCTGAAAAGAGTCATTAAGGGACTATTAAGGGTCGTATATAGATATCTCACACATAAGAATACCTAAAATACATTAACGTCTTGCGCGACATGTTCAGAGTATAATCATACCCCCCATAGAAGTTGGGTCGCACCCCGCAAGAGGTTCACGCATTAACGGATAGATGACATGAACGTCAATCGAGGCATGTATAAAAAGGCTGTTCTCGTTAATCTCCCGCCATTTCGCTCTGAATGTTGGAGACGTTGTACGTATTGCCGATGAGCGTCGCAACGCAATTTTAGGAGGGGATATACAATTCAAAATACTCTGGAAATTTTAAAATCCGAAAAGGATAACAAGGCAAAATCCGGTCGTATACTTCTTGGAAGATTTAGCGGGGTGAAGAAATAAGGGCGTATTTTATCGTGAAGAATTAATTCGCACAAATCTACCAGAAACGTATGATATCACTATTCGGGAAGGAGGAGGAAAGATAATAAAACTCAATATTACGTTCATTGGAAAGGTTATCGAGTCAATTCAAATTCCTGGGTTGATGAGTATCAAATTGTACGGATATGAACCGTAAGCAACCTTTAATACGTAAAAATAAAAACTTATTTTATTCATCTCTGGTTTCTCACCCAGTGAAAGAAGTAAAGTTATTCCCATCTTAAACGTTGGTTGGTGTCTACTCTCTCGGAAATTTTTAGAAATTTTCTTTGTGTAATCTAAACTCAAGATAAGAAGTTTATTAAACACTTAAGAAATTGTAGACGAGAATTCATCTTGTGTCCTTGAAAACAACGTCCATATCTAAGAAGAAAAATATACTGAAAAAGTCGTAAAGGGCGGGGGGACTATTCTATCGGTTTTATTGCTATTGCTGCGAGTTTTGGTAGGGAGTCTTTTTAATTGAAATGAAGGAGTTTTACGTTATCCCTGCCATTACCTATGAGAGGTTAATGAATAGAAAAGAGTTTTGATGTGATAATAACTAGAGGGTACTGGCAAGTTGGATACGGCAGCTGTTAGTAGTAGTGGACACGTCCTCCCTTAATACAAAAAACCACCTATGCCGGCTATATCGCTCACGGGACCTCCTCCTCCTCCTCCTCCCCTCCTATAGAACAAAAATGTAGGTGCAGTGACTGGAGGGGAGGAGGTGGTAAACGCCCCCATTACATTGAAAACAATTAAAGGGGACATGACTCGCAAAAAGAGCAATCCCGATTAACAGGTATTACCGATATTTTAAAGAACCCCAAAAGTAATACGTTACGCTTTTGTTAAGCACTTACAAGATTCTAACACGGTTTGAATGGAATGAAGAAGGAGATTTACTCATCCGCTCGCAGGTTATAATATTTTTAGATATAGCTCGAGAATTTTCAAGGGAATAAAAAAACCCACGTTGATAATATTTCGAATTATCGCTACTTTCATTGAAATGGCGGGGTTTAAAGATTGATGTTAAGGAATAGCCATTAAAAAGCAAATCGAAACGTGGCGAAATATGGAAAAACAGGAGGGAGGAGGAGGAGGAGGAGGAGGAGGGGGTGGGAAGGTGAGGGCGGGACATGCGAAAAACAAGATGGCCGGGAGTGTGGTGCTTATAACATTTTAGGAACAATGATATCGGAGCTGTTTAGTCACGTGATACTGATTTTGATAAAATGAGTCATGCGTGGATGACTTGAAGGATTGTCACATCAAGACGTGAAACTCTCGCCATGGCTTCATCAACCTCTTCGCACAAGTTAGTGAAAAACTTGTTAGCTAAATTTAAAAGCTTTGAGGTGTTAGATGAAACGTCGTCGTCTTCGATACACGGTCGGGAAAGTGCTGAGAAGATGGTTTGTGGTATATACTAAAGGGGGGTTGGGGTGTAAAGGATGTCAAGGAACAGTTTAGAAAAATATATAGTAGCCGTAGTATGTTTCGTTGAAGTATTGTTTTTGAAAAAGCGAATGCGCATATTTATCGCGTTCGTGTTTGTACAGTTTTTTTTCTAATGTATGTATTTGTATGGAATATTAATTCATTCCCCTGTATTTAGGTATTGGTTATAAATATAAAATAACAATTCCGTCTGTAATTTGATTTTTCAACCTCTTTCAAACTCTGTATAATAAATAAACAAAATTGAAATGTGTACCTTTGTCCTTGTGTTCGCCACCTAGATTATGACTCAAATTCTATGAAAAATAAAATTTCACGTTGGCGTGAAGTCAGCTGGGCAAATATGGCGATAAGGTCTCGTTTCTTATATGTGTGTGGTGTGTGTGCGTGATTCATCATCAGATAACATTGACTCTGATATGGTTATTGGGGGAGATATCACATGTGGATGAAGTCAGTCGCCAAATATCCTTTTATCATGATACTCTGAATATCTAAGCAGCTGTGTGTATATATATAAAACAAAATATAACGGCTGAGAGAGAGAGAGGGAGGGAGGGAGGGAGGGAGGGAGGGCAGGGAAGGGAGGGAGGGAGGGAGGGAGAGAGAGTATATTCGCAATATGCATATATAAATTTAGAGATTTATAGGAGGAGGATGAGGTAAACGTCCCGGTTTACTTTGAAAACAATTAAAGGGGACATGAGTATGCAAAAAACAGTGAACTGAGTCTATTTGGGGTCAGGGTGGGGTCAAGTTTAATTTTATTCCCGTAGAGTTACGTGACATCACAGGGGTAGAAAAAGTGGAGTCAATTTGGGGTGGGGTTGAAATGTTTTGGTTTTTATTCCCTGAGAGTTATGTGACGTCACAGGGGGTAGGAAAGGTGGAGTCAATTTGGGGTCAGGGGTTGAAAGAATGGTTTTATTCCCAGAGAGTTATGTGACGTCACAGGTAGAATAGTGGAGTCAATTTGGGTGTGAGGGGTTGAAATGTTGGTTTTTTATTACCGGGAGAGTTACGTGACGTCACAGGGGGTAGGAAAGGTGGAGTCAATTTTGCTGTCGGGGTTGAAAGAATGGTTTTATTCCCAGAGAGTTACGTGACGTCACAGTGGTAGAATAGTGGAGTCAATTTGGGGTGAGGGGTTGAAATGTTGGTTTTTATTACCGGAGAGTTACGTGACGTCACAGGGGGTAGGAAAGGTGGAGTCAATTTGGGGTCAGGGGTTGAAAGAATGGTTTTATTCCCAGAGAGTTACGTGACGTCACAGGGGGTAGGAAAGGTGGAGTCAATTTGGGGTCAGGGGGTGAAAGAATGGTTTTATTCCCAGAGAGTTACGTGGACGTCACAGGGTAGAATAGTGTAGTCAATTTGGGTGAGGGCTTGAAATGTTGGTTTTTTATTCCCTTATAGTTATGTGACGTCACAGGGGTAGAAAATGGAGTCGATTTGGGGTTAGGGGAGGCCACGCCCCCCTAATATGAGCTCATGTACGTACATGAGCTTGTAAGACAAATGGAGTCAATTTGGGGTCGGGGGTGGCCACGCCCCCCAGAATAGTGGAGGGTTGAAAGGATGGTTTTATTCCCTTATAGTTATGTGACGTCACAGGGGTAGAAAAGTGGAGTCAATTTGGGGTTAGGGGAGGCCACGCCCCCCTAATATGAGCTCATGTACATACATGAGCTTGTAAGACAAATGGAGTCAATTATGAGCTCATGTACGTACATGAACTTATCATACATATGGAGTCAATTATGAGCTCATGTACGTACATGAGCTTATAATACAAATGGAGGTCAATTTTTTTGGGGTCAGGGGTGGCCACGCCCCCCAGAATAGTGGAGGGTTGAAAAGATGGTTTTATTCCCTTATAGTTATGTGACGTCACAGGGGTAGAAAAGTGGAGTCGATTTGGGGTTAGGGGAGGCCACGCCCCCTAATATGAGCTCATGTACGTCATGAGCTTGTAAGGACAAATGGAGTCAATTATGAGCTCATGTACGTACATGAACTTATCATACATATGGAGTCAATTATGAGCTCATGTACGTACATGAGCTATAATACAAATGGAGTCAATTTGGGTCAGGGGTGGCCACGCCCCCCAGAATAGTGGAGCTATATGGGGTCAGGGTGGCCACACCCCCCAGACAAGTGGAGTCTATATGGGGTTCAGGGTGGCCACACCCCCCAGACAAGTGGAGTCTATATGGGGTCAGGGTGGCCACACCCCTTTTGGGGGTTTTTGGGGGTTGTCCCGCCCCTTTTTAGGCCTCACGTACGTACATGAGCCATCAGGAGGGGGAGGGGGGTAGCCACGCCCCTTGGGGGGGTGGGGGGCAGGGGGGCGGGGGCGGGGCTAGAAAAGTGGAGTCTATATGGGGTCTTTTCCTCTACTGCTGTACGGTACAGTAAATCTCTCAATTATCTGGATCGCTATATCCAGAATTCGATATAATGCGGACAAACCCAGACCAAGGACCAAGACCCCAAATATACATATATATATATATATATATATATATATATATATATAAAATATATATATATATATATATATATATATATGTGTGTGTGTGTGTGTGAAAATATATATATTAATTAAACAAACTGGCCCCCTATGGTTGACAAAGGTTTGCAACCCCAGAAAAATGTTTATAACACTGCTTATATTCAGACAGGCTACAGAAGGGTATTTAGGTAGGGGAGGGGCAGGGGGGGGGGGTCAGTTTTTATTCACTGCATTCGAGCCTCGACTTCCAGAGTGGGAATTTATGAAATAGTAGTTCTCCATTATCTGGACCAACTGGAGTTAAGCAATTTTTAGATTATTAATTCTAGTTTGATCACTCCATTTTACTCGAGTTCCGCCTATACCTATAATACCCCACCAACTACAACATTCACTAATCTGCTCCATGGCATTGTTGACACTAAGGGCAGCTTCATTTCTCATAAGTGGAAACTACTACACCCATAAATGTTGCATTATCATCAAACTGAACAATCCTTTTCCAGGCCAAACATCATATTACTTGGGTACACAAAACATAACAGTGGACCAAGGACACTGCCCCGACATAAAAGTTCTTGGTTTGCTGTAGATCCCATCAACAGTAACTCGCTGCTGCATACCTCTACGGAAATCTCAAGCAATCTTAATACGTATCCACCCAAATCAAGATTCTGAAGCTTATAAATACATGCCTTGTGATTTACTACATTAAAAGCACTTCTAAAATCTATTTGAACTACTGTACACCCAAAAGCTTTATCAAGGTTCTCTTGCAAATTGCATGTCACATCTAAATGGGCATCACAGCTTTTCACTAGTAACTACCTAACTGCTTCCTACATGCATATTAATTATCAGCTAACAATCTTTACTACATTCCACATACTTATATAGTGGCTTAAAAATAAGTTTTTCAGCAACTTTGGAGAACATAGGAAGAATAGAAATTGGTTTGTAGTTACGTATACGTACTGCAGTCTTCAGATATGCCACTCTTTTGGAACAGGCACTGTATTACCAAGCTTGCCCTCATTCATGAAGATACTACTACATTGACCTACAAATTTATAGAATCTACTAATCCTGGGAGACAACACATTAGAAACCTCTTTGAAAAATAAAGGGGAAGAAACCATCAGGACCATCTCTGCCCTACTATCAGGATTACCAATGGAGGTTAGCAGCTTCAAATTAAGAAGCAAGATTTTTTGGAAATGGGAGTATATTATAACTAAGTTTTCTGACAGTGAGAGTAGTATTTAATGTAAGTCAAGAAAGGCTCTTATTTCTGGGCAGCAGCTGTATTTAACTCCAAAACTAAATTAATAAAGATAAAACGGCCAAAATGAAACAGTGGAAATAAATACAGAAATGCAAACAGTAAAGAATGAAAGGTATGACACATCAAACACCAGTTAGATGACCTAAAGGCGTTAACTCGCTTAGGTTCAAGAATAAATCATCAAAGGGTTAACATAATTTAAATGTGAATTTAAAAAATAAATATCATATGGGATTAAATTTAACGATGTAAGGTTTTATCTGCTGAAAGAATTTTTTTCTTTTATCTTCAATACTTTTGGAGATATTACCATTTGAATAGCGTTAGGGCTGGGCCATGCTGGGCCCAGAAATGCGATAATTACAACATCATTTTAATGTGAAAAATCTTATATGGGGTGAAATTTATGGCTGTAAGGTTTTATTTACCGAAATTATTTTTCTTTTGACTTCAATACTTGTGGAGATGTTAGCACTTTATTGCCAGACCATGCCGGGGCGCCAGTTTCAAGTAAGACTTCGCTTTGCTTGTAATCAAATGTGGTGAAACACTTTAGGAATTAGTCCTACTTCTGCATTGCATACAGTACTTGTTCAAAATGCTTGTACTGTACATATGGGATTTCAAGTGACTGCCATGTTCTACAAAACTATTTACTGAACAAAATTCCCCTTGGGAAAAGTTAGTGCCCAACCTTACTGAACTTTATTAATTTCCTATTAGGGAAAGTTAAAAATAGTGCTTTGACGTATAAAAACTAAAAGACACGATCTCCAACAGATAATTATACTAAGAACATTGACAAGGCAGACTAATAGCAAAGTTGCAGAAAGCTATCAGATATAGGACCTATAAATACATGGTACCCAGCCTTTCCAGTAAATTATCCCAAGGTACAAAAATGTCAAAAGTTAAAAAGACTGTTAGAAAATGAAGACATGCGTAAGAGTAGTATATGAAGTCAAAGTAGAAAAGTAACAAAATGGTGTAAATGGTCAACGATGCCGATTAGATTGATCAAATGATGGCTGGGTGAGGATTATCTAAAAACAAACTTTGATGATACTGATGAAAATATAACTTTAGTGTAAATGCAACAGATAGTGACAGGTGCCAGTATAAAAATATTATACGCATAAGCTGGACCCTCTTAACATTGTATGAACATTGAGTGCATGACTCAAGGTGATCATAAGTGCATGATGTAGCTACAGTTTATTATCGAAATAAAACTATTATCAAAAGCTACCGAGTAAGGAGAGACAGACATGCGATACTAACAGATTTGGATATAGGAACTGAAGGCCTTTCCTAAGTCCGATAATTAGAAGTGTTTACATTATCAAAGGGTATCACTGACAGTACAATGTATTTTTGACGAAAGAGTAAAGAGAAAATGGTACAAGTTTTTAAGTGTTAGTACAACACATAAGTTGAGAGTAAATGTGAGCAAGATAATACGGTAAAGAGGATGTTTGGAAGCAAAGAAGATGGTACAATAAATGTTAATACCTATTCCTGGTGGAAGAATGGAAGTCGTTAATTAACTATATATGCATTCTGCTGTAAATAAACATAACAGTCAGGAGATAGCAGTAGCGTGAGAGACGGAAGAGGAAAGTCACTGAAAACGTGAAGCAAGGTAACAAATGTCTACTTTACATAGGGATGCAGGCTTATTCGGACCATTTGCTAGGCTGATGCGGACCGCATATTCCCGGACTGCACTGAGGCTTCGGCCAGGCTCCTCCAGGCTCCTCCCCTAGAGCACTGTGGGCGGAGATATCTCACTCCCCTAGCAGACGATGCATTTCACTCCGTCATGCTGCCCTCTTAGTTCTCCTCCATCATTAGCTTTTTTTATTTTGTTCGCGTTTTTATTATTTTTATGTTGTTGTAAACATGAAATTGTGACATATATCCATATTTTACGATAGCAATATGCATAATTTACTATGTAAATCAATATTATTTCTAAATTTATTGTACGTAATATGCTGCTAGCCAAAGTTCTTTAACGAAAGTGTTTACGATGTGAACGGATGCTATGACAATTACACGAATATGTACACATTTCATCGTAATTGAAGCTCAAAATGTGACAATTAATGATTTTTCCAGATATCATTATATAATATTACTTGATTAATTATGAGTATAGTCAAATGACTGCACTTTTAATAGGAAAGGAACTTCGGTTTCCTAAACCCGAAGTTTTGTTTACATTCGTTAGCTGACGTGTGGCCTAACTTCTGTTTTCTTTTACTTGTATATACGAGAAGGGATTTGTAAATAAAATTTTGTTTTTCAATAGAGTAAACTTCACATTTAGTAATAAACACAATGTTGAATTTACTAATGGCAAAAATACTTTATATTATTTTGTTTTATCAGTCAGCTGACTTTGCCCTTTTGATTTTTCTCTTTAACTCTTGGTGTAGCCTAACCTTTGAAATTTTGTTTGTCTTTTTTCTTTCATGAGGACTTATAAGGTGAAAATTCAGTCAAAGAAGGGGGAAAATTGATCAGCCCTGTGTTCATGTAGAATATAATATGTATTAGAGGAGGGGCGGCGGGGTTAGATGATAAGTTTCAACTTTGCACAACTTATCCTTACAAAAGAAAGAGGAAAAGATGGTACCCCAAACCCATTTGGCACCTAATAGTTAATGCTGCATTTGTAGACTCAAACATATGTTACAATATTCAGAATCCCACTAATAAGCTTGATAAAAGAATCTGGGAAAATGACTGACACTAGGTTAGGCTGTAAAGGGAGCAAAACTCAAAGGGGTAGATATTCAAATCCTATGGAATGTAGGTCAAGAAAGGCATTTTCCAGCACAGTATGACGACAAAACCACAAGCCCCAATGTATTGTATGCTATACCTTGCCAAAGAATTGCTTAAAGGAAGATAATGGTTCATGTAAGAGAAAGCAATCCTATTTTTTCTATTATCAATGTTTTGAAAAAAGACCTCTTTGTATCATTCCATGTTTTTGAGACATCATACCTATCAAATGCACTAAAAGGCAGTGCCAATGTGGAAAATAAATCTGTGAGGCATTGATGAATAGGGTTAAAGGAATGTTGGTGAAATTATTAGTCATATATGAAAAGGAATTTTTATGATTTTCCTCAATGTTTACCCTTGCATACACTTCTGTAGTATTATTTTCGTTGCATATGTCAAAATTGTACAGGCTCAACCTTCCTTTTTCAGAGAGTATGCTTCAGAAAAATTCTCTTCACTTCATGATGCATTGACCTTAATTTCAGTACTTAGTTTGTGTTCCTTCATTTTTGCTCTCAGAATTATTCACTTTTAAAATAAAGGGTGGCAACCTGCACAACTTGGAGCTTCACGTAGCCTGCTGTTTTTTCTAGTCCATATATGCTTTTCCTGTTGTTACAACCTGGTCATCAATTTTCCATCATCTAGCTACACTGCAGTACAATGTGGCATAAATGAACTTTTATGTACATCAAGCATGGACATGAAGGGGGTTTAAAAAAATTAAATGTCTATACTGTGAAAATATCTTGCATCAGCCTCTATTGCTAAATAATACTAATGATAGTATGAAGCTGCGAGATCAATAGTCTTACATGTTGCAGACTTGTAGTAAAAGGACAAGTGGGAGGGTTAATAAGTGCGAGGATACTAAACAAAAAAATATATTATACGAAAAATAAACCCATTTTTCAACATTATTAATAATGCTTGTAGATAATTATAAGGATCTTTTCCTACGCACATGGATGCTAGTAGGCGACAAGTAGCAAGTAAAGGTAGTTTTCACAGTGATGAAGAAATGGTGATAATAAACAGTATCCATCTAATATATATCAGCCATCCCATACCCAGGAATATGGAAAGCATCACAGAATACATTACTATAAATGTCTGTAGATAATTATATAAGCAGCTTCCTACGCACATGGATGGATGCTAGTAGGTAATACATACACGAGTCCTAATAAATAAAAAAAGTTCAATCTGAAGATCACGGAAATAATAAGTGAGAAGTGCATACGCAGTTCTTGCAAATATGAAGGTAGTTTTCACAGTGGATGAAGAAAATAGTGATAATAACAGTATTCATCTATGAATAATATTGTTTTATATAGCAAAATACGTACCACAGCCTATCGTAAAATAAAAAACGAGGATATACATCCACAAATTTTCATGCTGAATAATATTAAAGACAATACAAAGTTAAACCAGCGAATGTTCTGGGAGAAGAAAATGAACATAAATGAGTGAGTAGTACGTAAGACAACAGATGGCAGCATGTAAGAAGCCTTAACCGTTTTTTGTTTTTTTAAAGGGGTGGGTACACACGTGCGAACCGAACCTTGTATTTGTAAACCGATTCTTGTAACAAAAAACGCAAGTGTGGACGGTTCCTCGAACCCGAACCCCGAACCCGCGAGGTTCGAGGCTCGGTTCGCCGCCCTCCGTCCCGCCAATTGTCGGTTTTGGTTTTGGGCTCCGAATCAAAGGGAGGTCTCTTTGAACGTTACGCCATGTGTGGACGGGACCTGTATGACACGCGTAACAACAGAGGTTGCTGAACTTGTTAACACCGACTATGAACAAGACCGTCCATAGTAGAGTCCCTTGTTTTGGTCAGTCAGTACGTATATGTCTACCATGGCTGATTGAAGTGACGAAGAGGTCCTTCAATTTATTAGCTATTACGAAGAAAAGACTTTACTGTGGCCAGAAACTTCTTGGAATCTCATGTCAGCGAGTAATTCCCGACCACTGTATTTTACCCTTCTAGTATATAACCTTGATTGCCACCATCTTCTTTTATTTCGCTTCATCTTCGTTAAATAATCTGTATAAATATACGCGGCAGCTGCTTACTGCAGGTGGCCATCGTCGGTAAAACAACCCGGACAGAGACAGACTGGTGATCGCAGTGGATTGAAATGAAGTTACGTGCTTAACGTGGTTACGGTTCGTCCTCTACATTTTGACACCTTGTAACCGTATATGCGTAACTCAGTTACACATACAAGGTTCGGCTCTCACGTGTGTACCCACCTTTAAATAAAAATAACAAAAACATAACAAAATAAGCTAATGACTGGGAGAAGAATGAAGAGGGCAGTATGGCATAGCGAAATGCAAAATGCGTCGTCCATCGTCTGCAAGGAAAGTGTGATATCTCCGCCCACAGAAGTTAGGCCATACTTCAGCTGACGAAAGTAAACAAAACTTCGGGTTTAGGAAACGAAACTCTTTTCCTTTAAATGTGCTAGTCATTTGACTATTACTCATATTAACCAAGTGCATATATATAATAATATCTGGAAACACCACTAACTGTCACATTTTGAGTTTCAATTCCGATGAAATGTGTATATATTCGTGTAAATGTCATAGCATCCGTTCGGATCGTATTGCAAAACTTTCGCTAAACGAACTTGGGCTAGCAGCATATTGTAATAAATTTATGAATAATATTGATTTATATAGAAAAATATGCATACTGCTATTGTAAAATATGGATATATATCACAATTTCATGTTTACACAACATAATAATAATAAAAACGCAACTAAATAAGCTGGCAGAGCGAAATGCGTCATCTGCTAGGGGAGTGAGATATCTCCGCCCACAGAGCTCTAGGGGAGGAGCCTGGAAGAGCCTGGCCGAAGCCTCAGTGCAGTCCGGGAATATGCATTCGGCATCATACTAATAATTTAGTATTATAGCAATGGGTATTTCTATATGAGCATTCCGTATCGTTCGTCCCCGCGAATACGAAAGCCACCCGGAATTGGGGCGTCAAATGTATTTCGCCGCGTTTAGTACGAGCCCCTGGGGGTTAATTACAGTCGTCTGAATAAATATTACTTACAAATTCTTGTTCAGGAGGTAAAACAACATAGAAAAATCGGCCAATCATATGAAGGTCCAAATAAGCCTGGATAAAGGCAAGACCACCGAGATAGAAAGATAGAAGGCCTGTTCGATGTTTTGTGACGTAAGCAAGGGTAGTCCGAGCTACTAGCACTGAATACGCTGCCAGACGAAAGAAATGTAAACAAACCCTCGCCAAATCTATCATTTTTGGTCTGCCAGTTATTAATTTACTTACTATTTTCTCGTCTACACTAGTTAGTGTACACCAAATAATACTTACTCGAAACACAAGTTATAAGGTTAATATAAAATGCTGAACCAAAACAATTTGTTTTATTACAATACAGTCTACCAAAGAATAAACAGCAGTGCATTGGTTTAGTCACAAAAAAACATGGTTCTTTCTAATATATATGTGAATGAAATAATTCTCTCTTACATAGACATTATTTGGTATTTAAATTTTCTAACTTTCTCTTTGGCTACAATAGTTATTGTTAATTCCTCTGTTTTTCTGTACTATAACCTTCATTACTTATTGGGCAGCTTATCTATTATTTACCTTTTGACATTTAAACGTTTAAATTCATGATTGTCGACCAAATGTAAAATTTTGACATTCGCATCCTGAATAAAAAGGGTGTGATTTTCTTCCAATAGTTAGTCAAGCTTGAACGATATATTCATTGGATATTTGTAAAACTAAATGAACATTTTGTTTCTCAAAGGTGTAGGGAGATAATGCTTTTAATGATAGTTTATATGAATGTTCATTGAGTAAAGATCTATATCATGAAGTTTTTCAGAGGGCTGAATGGTGCATAATGAATTTAGTTTTATTTATAACTTTCTGGCCAAGCCAATTATTCCTGATATATTTTAACAATTTTACTGAAACACACGAAAAAGGGTATTCGTTACTTTGAAATGGGCGAGGATACACTTTAGACAGCTGTGGAATGCTGGGAAAATAGGACATTGCTTTCCCAATGATAGCAATATGATGTTACAATGCAAACCGCCGTAAAAATGATTTTTTCTAAGCCTATAATTACCTTCTTCAGTATGCAGTGCAGAACATCAGCTTTAATGCTTTAATTGGGAATTTGTGCAACTTAACTTTACCTGTTCAACATAAAGTAAAATGCACCTGTTGCAGCTCCACTATAGCCAAGGCTGAACCAACAATATTTTTGCCTTTATAATGAAAATGTGGTATTAAGTACGTGAGTTTCATCCATCATCAGTATCACTATTTTGTCATTGGGTAGTAATGATTTACATTTACTCTTAATGTACATAAGAAAACTTGAGTCCTTTTGTTATGATGCTGGGCAGACCTGTTTGAAAAAACACTCTCCTGATGGTACAGTAACCATGTGAGGAACAACTACCATAGGTATAACAAAAACACAATATTACCAGCTCTGATGAATAATAAAATTTATTAAGTCATTAACTAGAGCTAAAATTATTGCCAAAAATGAAATAACTAGTTTTATAACAGCAATGCAATATATATTGCAGTGTTAGAAATACATTCAGCAGTATCGGCTCACTGGAGTTATTGAATATCTGCTTAATGATATTTGTATCATGAACCTCTGTAGGAATCTTGAGATCTCCTAAGTGACGTACTTCAGTGACATGAAAAAAGCATGTACTGTACAGTTAGGCTTAACTGTAGGTAGGGCATTGTGGCATAAGTATGGCGTTTCATGAATCTGTACTGAAGTTTTACCTGTGGAAGAAGAAAGATGGTCTTTTAATACTTTTACGTGTATATATGAGCACTGAAACCTAGTACGTAATGCAATGAGGATAGGTTACGTTAGGTAAGTGAAATTTCTAATGTAGGGTCGTTTTAAACCTGTAACCCTTATGACAGTCTACTTTTTTTTTACTCTAACCCATCTAGGCCCAAAAGGTTTGTCCCATGCCTTTGACTATTGTCAATGGAAACTTGCCTATTTCCCAACCACTAGCTAGGCTACTAAAATTCAATGTAGGCTAAACCAGTCTTTCATTATATTGTACCTGACCTTGTTGCTCACAACTCCTACCTAGAATGCAGACTTTATTTATATTGCAGTCGAAAGTCATCCAGAGAGAAAAGTCAAATAGGTAGTACCCGTTGCAGTGAACTTATTGCCGAGTTTGTCTGCTAACCAAGGTAAGTTCGTCCAAAAAAGGACACTAGATATACCCATGGCTTGGTAACTCATGATGCCATATAAGTTTTATGTTCCAGTTCATAAATAAAACAATGGAACCACGAAAATACCTCGTGTCCAAGTGATGTACGGGAAGGATGGAAGATCGAGAGTCGGAAGTGAGTCTCCAGACTCGCGTCGGCGAGTGGGACTACCAGGGTCGACGTCATGAGTCATGACGTCATGACGTCACATCGAACAGGCCTTCTATCTCGGTGGTCTTGATAAAGGTCCGAATGTGCCTGTACATGGTCCGAATCAGCCAAGGTCCGAATAAGCCTGTTCCCTTACATAGGTATGTGCTTCTGGAGGCTAAACCGAGAATGTATGGGTTTTATAAAAATGCCATAAAAGTTACATATGCTCACTGACACATAAACAAGGAATAAAAATAATAAAAAAACTAAAAAGGCAACAGTAGCTAGCTCCATGGACCACATCTCCCCTTACTAGCCTGGCTGAAAGGATATCTTCAAGAACGTAGACCAATGAATTTACTTAGCCTATAGGTACAGTAAGTTCCAAAACTGAAGCGACAATTTTCAGAGGATTTCGTTCGAAATTCACTAACTGGCAACTACAACTCTTAGCTGAAAAATTAATTATTTTTCTACAGTGAAAGCTCTATCGAGCAAAATAAAGCTAACATATGATGCACAAATATCAAATCTATGATATTTATAACAATCATAAGAAAAAATTACTGTAATAGTTATTATTTTAAAGTATAGTAATTACTTCAAACTATAGAAACGAAACAATTTTAAATTCTCGTTCAACACAGGATTACCAACGTTACCAATGTATATTTCGAGCAATGTGGAAACAAACATTTAATATCATAGTGTATTATCAATTATTTTAGCGAAGATGCATAAAACCATGCAAGTATCAATAGAATGTAAAAGGAAATTCTCCGCGACATTAAACATAATCAACCATGAAAGCACCTAGATTCAATAGAGAAGTTGGGTGTGGTTGGTAGTTCTGATTTTATCTTCTAGGTCCGAGCATAAAATACCATCTTCGAGAATGGCTGTAACTACTGCTGCTACCTTCAGGTGACTAGGCCTAGTTCCGGGCATAGCAAGGGCTTACAATGCAGGGCCACTGTCTGTTATTTAGGGAAAAAGGAGAACCATTAGGACCGACACCAGGACCTGTCCTTGCACTTAGGAAACAGACTCGCTAAATAAAAAATAAGAAAGACGGTCGCAAGCAACCAGAACACCCTAAAATCACCACCTGGTTAAGTCGGGAGACAACAACCCCGCCTCACCCTCTACCTCTACCTATACCCACAAACCTAACTCCACCTTTTTCACTTCAACCTTTTACCTCAAATCCTCTAATCATTCCAACCATGACATTTAAGACTGAATGTGCGTAAATGGGCGTATCATAAGGGAGTGATATCACCCAAATTCATATTTCCACGGACAACCAGTAATCAGTTCGAACCAGTCAAGCATTATTGTATGACATAAATTTATGATTTTATTGCGGATATATATACATATATATAATATATATATATATATATATTATATATATATAGTATATATATATTTTCCAGCTTGTTAGTTAACAATTTCATGTAATTCCTCAATTGTGTAAATGTTTGCTTGTGGAATTGCGTTCAGGTCGCACCAAACAATTATTTTCGTAGGATTCCACCCTTTTATTTTCAGTGCATAAGTGAGACTATTTTTGTCCATACGATCCGGAGTGTGAATATGCTTGGCGAGCATTATTTTAATTCGAGTGTCTCCTGTTATGCCCTCTCTCTCTCTCAGGACCTTTTTATCTAGTCAGGAATAACCAGAGGCCTGTTTTAATAATCAAGCACTAGGCCTATTGGTCATGCTCGGGTGCTTCTATATACATACATACTACATACATACATACATATACATATATATATATATATATATATATATATATATATATATATATATATGTGAATATGCTTGGCGAGCATTATTTATTTTAATTCGAGTGTCTCCTGTTATGCCCTCTCTCTCTCTCTCTCTCTCTCTCTCAGAGGACCTTTTATCTAGTCAGAATAACCAGAGGCCTGTTTTAATAATCAAGCACTAGCCTATTGGTCATGCTCGGGTGCTTCTATAACATACATACATACATACATACATATACATATATATATATATATATATATATATATATATATATTATATATATATATATATATGTATATGTATGTATGTATGTATGTATGTATATAGAAGCACCCGAGCATGACCAATAGGCCTAGTGCTTGATTATTAAAACAGGCCTCTGGTTATTCCTGACTAGATAAAAAGGTCCTGAGAGAGAGAGAGGGCATAACAGGAGACACTCGAATTAAAATAATGCTCGCCAAGCATATTCACACTCCGGATCGTATGGACAAAAATAGTCTCACTTATGCACTGAAAATAAAAGGGTGGAATCCTACGAAAATAATTGTTTGGTGCGACCCTGAACGCAATTCCACAAGCAAACATTTACACAATTGAGGAATTACATGAAATTGTTAACTAACAAGCTGGAAAATATATTTCCTTGATTCTTGAATAGGCCTAACCATGTAGCCAATGCTAAACACGCATATAACTTGGATTTTTTTTTTTTTACACCAACTTATGTCTTATTTATATTTCATTTAATCAGATACTAAACTTCTTTATGCTTTATCAAAAGAAATCATAATAACTTTCGATATAACGCTATAAAAGTACAAAGTTAATTTGCAAATCATATTAGGCCAATGCTTATGCACTCGGTTCCTACTGCCACTCATTGGTGAACACTTGATATCACACATTGAGAGCTATAGATGTTTCTATGGGGAAATTCGTTTTTTTTATTTTATTTTTTTTAATAAACAATTATTGAACAAACATTGATCATTCACTGGGGAAATACTTTCTGTGCTTCTACAGTTAATCACTGATAAGTATTGTTAGATAAAGAGGATGACAATAATTGGAGTAAAATATACTAACTGGCAACCCCACGAGTTTCTAAAGAAATACGATCAATTCTGATATTTGTCGCTTCACTTCTGGAACTTACTGTACACAACAGCAGGCGAATCTAGATACACAAAGAAAAGGGTCTTGACCGTGACTTCTATGGGAGATGCAAGTTAAATTACCTGTAATTTGAGTGTTCTCAAACTATTACTTGAACAGTAATACCGGTTCACCAGTAATCATCACTGACCAACTAGAGTTAAGTAAGCCGCATAGCATAGCACAAGCTTTCTTCCGAAGTTCCGACCAATGAAGTAGTTCCTACATCCTGTTGCAGCGAAGAATCATATTTGATAATGCACATACCTTTACATATAACGCTCCCAATTTCTATATCACGCTTTTCATACCTATTTCTGTTTTCATCATACTGGTATGTAGGTTTTACACTGAATCGTGACCGGTAGTATCCATTTATTGTTCCGCCGGTGTATCGTAGTTTTGGATTGTTTCTCGGTTGTCGTTTATGTGCAATTGGTGTCGATACGTCCTTTTTAAGTGACAACCTAAGTTCTTTAGTGCGGAATTTATGTCCGAATATATGTTTATCAAGTAAGGGTCCCCAAACACGATTCTACCAATATAAACGCCCACCGAAATCGCAAGTGAATTTGGATGCTTGAGCAGGTCACTTCATAGGCTAGGTAGTAGTCATTGAAAGGATTCTAGTGATTCTGATTTTTTAGGTGAACCTAGGTGATAGTTTGTGGTTTACAAGCGATGAATTTTGGATGGTGTTCAATGAATTTGCGAAGAACTTCCTCCCTGAAATTTAAGGCTAAGGTTTTAAGTGACAAAAGGAAGAGGAATAATGTATACAACTACTTGAAGGCTGAGGAGAAGGAACCAGCCACAAGAGATAACTGTTACCAAAATCCGAGATCGCCTTTTTTGCTCCAACAAAGGTGCTGGTGAGGTTAGCAAGCTATTATTATCTCACGGAGTTATATATTCATTCACAAACTTTTTATTTGTTAGAATTGCATTCTGATTTCTAAGAATAGGCTAGGCTATAGTATTCAGTCCTTAGTTACAGAAAGTGTTATAGGCCTAAGCATTACAGGCTTCTTACGGCAATCAAGTAAAGCAAGTTCTACAGCTACAGGGATAATGCCACTACTATATATCCTATCCCCATTGGGGGTAGTATCGTCAGTGTACCACACGTGGTGCACTGTAGGCATTCCATAAGGATCTGGCAGGCAGCATTCCTTTGGCTTCTAGCTGCAATCTCTTAAATTCCTTTTACACTACTGCCGTTCATATTCTCTTTCTTCCACCAGACTTTCCATATTAGAAATTTAAGTTGTTTTTGGACGCGGAAACAATATATTGCACGCTGAGTATTGTAAAGTGTTTTGCAAGCGTAACAAATTACGGGGAGGGGAGTTGGCCAGCGTGTATTCAGGATGTTATTTTTTTTTCCACCAAGACCACTACTCACTTGCATACTGGAAGTTATCAACGTTTGTTAATCGTATTTGATGGATTTTGTAGTTATGAGGCGAGCTGAGACTATTAACAAAAAGCATGTTTGGCCAGAAATAAAACAGAGCGTCCGCCAACTGTAATATTTAGGCATTAGGGTTTGTCGGGGCCTCATGAAGGGATTGCTTTTCTTAGAAGTTTAGTTCTTGAATGGGGACTGAGTTCAAATATTATTTGCCGCTTGGTTATTTCGTAAGGAAGTGTTAACTAAATGCTCCACGAGAAGAGAAGACAGCGTCTTTGGAGAGCGCATGAGTTTTTTTTCTTTCTTTTTTTTTGTAAGTTTTGGAGGAGAAATTTAACGTAAGCAGCTTAGTTTGGGTGACTGGTGGCACCTTTTTTTTTTTATGCTAGGTGACCAAATGAACAAACGAACTAAATATATGCACCATTTCTTAGCTTCAACGGAGTTCCAAAGATGCCTCTGACTATAAAGGCCGCTGTTCTTATTTTAGGTTAAGTTAGTGGAGGTTGTGTTGAAATCAATGCGTATAAGTTCTACAGCCACCCACCCCTTTGTTTTCTTTTTTTTCATGTAGGACATGACACCTTAGGGTAGGCTAGGATGTTTCCGAATATTTACCATTGCTTATTTGTCTATCTTTGTTTAATTGTCATTTTCTTTTATTTTTTCTTTTTTTGGTGCGGGGGGGGGGGGTGGCTGGGCGGGCTCAGATACATAGTTTTGTAGTAAACATGAACCATATATATATATATATATATATATATATATATATATATATATATATATAAATATTCAGATGTTAGTTTTGCCTTTGAGCAGAGTTTCCAACTCCTTAAGGAAGCCCTTTCTCTCAATTTGTTATTTCCTAAGACCAAAAAAATCTTGTTCTCGTGTATTCCCCAAAATGGTTGAATGTATGGCTAGGGTTACCTTATATTATGCGGTATAAACAAAAACAGTGGTCAACACAAAAACAGAATGAGCTGAAAGGTAAAGCACCGTGAAATGAGAAAGCCAGAAAAAAAAAAAAAAAAAAAAAAAAAAAGAAATAAATAAATAAATAAAAAAAAAAAAAAAAAAATCGAAATCTTGACCTAACTCATATTCATTTTTTACTGGAGTTTGAGTAGTGCTTGTTTTTGCAGACATGTTTGAAAACTTTGAATCTTCATTATGTAGAGCACATGTAATGTCAGTTTAAAAGAGAACTTTGGTATTATTAATTTTATTAGTTAAATTGTTTCTAGCTTTGTAATGAAATGTGATTTCTTTCTTGTG
>NC_061107.1:90182427-90238572 GCF_015104395.2 Macrobrachium nipponense
CACAAGAAAGAAATCACATTTCATTACAAAGCTAGAAACAATTTAACTAATAAAAATTAATAATACCAAAGTTCTCTTTTAAACTGACATTACATGTGCTCTACATAATGAAGATTCAAAGTTTTCAAACATGTCTGCAAAAACAAGCACTACTCAAACTCAGTAAAATGAATATGAGTTAGGTCAAGATTTCGATTTTTTTTTTTTTTAATTCATTTGTTTTTTTTTTTTTTTCTGGCTTTCTCATTTCACGGTGCTTTACCTTTCAGCTCATTCTGTTTTGTGGTTGACCACTGTTTTTGTTTATACCGCATAATATAAGGTAACCCTAGCCATACATTCACATTTTGGGGAACATACGAGAAAACAAGATTTTTTTTTGTCTTAGGAAATAACAAATTGAGAGAAAGGGCCCTTAAGGAGTTGGAAAACTATGCTCAAAGGGCAAAACTAACATCTGAATATATATATATATATATATATATATATATATATATATGTATATATATATATGGTTTCATGTTTACTACAAAAAAACTATGTATCTGAGCCCGCCCAGCCACACCCCCCCCCCACGCACCAAAAAAATAAAAGAAAAGAAAATGACAAGTAAACAAAGATAGACAAATAAGCAATGGTAAATATTCGGAAACATCCTAGCCTACCCTAAGGTGTCATGTCCTACATGAAAAACAAAAGGGTGGCTGTAGAACTTATACGCATTGATTTCAACACAACCTCCACTAACTTAACCTAAAATAAGACAGCGGCCTTTATAGTCAGAGGGCATCTTTGGAACTCCCTTGAAGCTTAAGAAATGGTGCATATATTTAGTTCGTTTGTTCATTTGGTCACCTAGCATAAAAAAAAAAGGTGCCACCAGTCACCCAAACTAAGCTGCTTACGTTAAATTTCTCCTCCAAAACTTACAAAAAAAAGAAGAAAAAAAAACTCATGCGCTCTCCAAAGACGCTGTCTTCTCTTCGTGGAGCATGAGTAACACTTCCCTTACGAAATAACCAAGCGGCAAATAATATTGAACCAGTTCCCCATTCAAGAACTAAACTTCTAAGAAAAGCATCCCTCTGAGGCCCCGACAAACCCTAATGCCTAAATATTACAGTTGGCGGACGCTCTGTTTTATTTCTGGCCAAACATGCTTTTTGTTAATAGTCTCAGCTCGCCTCATAACTACAAAATCCATCAAATACGATTAACAAACGTTGATAACTTCCAGTATGCAAGTGAGTAGTGGTCTTGGTGGAAAAAAAAATAACATCCTGAATACACGCTGGCCAACTCCCCTCCCCGTAATTTGTTACGCTTGCAAAACACTTTACAATACTCAGCGTGCAATATATTGTTTCCGCGTCCAAAAACAACTTAAATTTCTAATATGGAAAGTCTGGTGGAAGAAAGAGAATATGAACGGCAGTAGTGTAAAAGGAATTTAAGAGATTGCAGCTAGAAGCCAAAGGAATGCTGCCTGCCAGATCCTTATGGAATGCCTACAGTGCACCACGTGTGTTACACTGACGATACTACCCCCAATGGGGATAGGATATATAGTAGTGGCATTATCCCTGTAGCTGTAGAACTTGCTTTACTTGATTGCCGTAAGAAGCCTGTAATGCTTAGGCCTATAACACTTTCTGTAACTAAGGACTGAATACTATAGCCTAGCCTATTCTTAGGAATCAGAATGCAATTCTAACAAATAAAAAGTTTGTGAATGAATATATAACTCCGTGAGATAATAATAGCTTGCTAACCTCACCAGCACCTTTGTTGGAGCAAAAAAGGCGATCTCGGATTTTGGTAACAGTTATCTCTTGTGGCTGGTTCCTTCTCCTCAGCCTTCAAGTAGTTGTATACATTATTCCTCTTCCTTTTGTCACTTAAAACCTTAGCCTTAAATTTCAGGAAGTTCTTCGTAAATTCATTGAACACCATCCAAAATTCATCGCTTGCAAACCACAAACTATCACCTAGGTTCACCTAAAAAATCAGAATCACTAGAATCCTTTCAATGACTACTACCTAGCCTATGAAGTGACCTGCTCAAGCATCCAAATTCACTTGCGATTTCGGTGGGCGTTTATATTGGTAGAATCGTGTTTGGGGACCCTTACTTGATAAACATATATTCGGACATAAATTCCGCACTAAAGAACTTAGGTTGTTACTTAAAAAGGACGTATCGACACCAATTGCACATAAACGACAACCGAGAAACAACCCGAAACTACCATACACCGGCGGAACAATAAATGGATACTACCGGTCACGATTCAGTGTAAAACCTACATACCAGTATGATGAAAACAGAGATAGGTATGAAAAGCGTGATATAGAAATTGGGAAACGTTATATGTAAAGGTATGTCCATTATTAAATATGATTCTTCGCTGCAACAGGATGTAGGAACTACTTCATTGGTCGGAACTTCGGAAGAAAGCTTGTGCTATGCTATGCGGCTTACTTAACTCTAGTTGGTCAGTGATGATTACTGGTGAACCGGTATTACTGTTCAAGTAATAGTTTGAGAACACTCAAATTACAGGTAATTTAACTTGCATCTCCCATAGAAGTCACGGTCAAGACCCTTTTCTTTGTGTATCTAGATTCGCCTTGTGTGTTGTGTACCTATAGGCTAAGTAAACTACATTGGTCTACGTTCTTGAAGATATCCTTTCAGCCAGGCTAGTAAGGGAGATGTGGTCCATGGAGCTAGCTACTGTTGCCTTTTTAATTTTTTATTATTTTTATTCCTTGTTTATGTGTCAGTGAGCATATGTAACTTTTATGGCATTTTTCTAAACCCATACATTCTCGGTTTAGCCTCCAGAAGCACATACGTATGTAAGGGAACAGGCTTATTCGGACCATGTACTGGCACATTCGGACCTTTATCAAGACCATCGAGCAGCGTTGCCGATAGCTTCTGCATACTAAAATCGGCATCTTATAGAAAACGGAATTCATTTTATGGCCCAGAGGGTACTTTAAGAAAATAAACCAATCTTATGCAACACCTCATCGATTTATATTCATCATCATTCAACAAAAGTATATATTAGCTATGTATATACACAATTACAACCAAAACAACAATGATATATACATATTAGTTTATAGATAAACTTTTTTAAAACAGAAATTACACAAATATAGGTAGATACGTAACCTACTCAGTTTTATAATCAACATTATAGAACATATAGGCTATATAAATAAAACAAAACAAAAAATTTTTTATTATTTTTCTTCATATATCATGGTATAAGTATGTTTGAGAATATATTTTACTAATTCCAGATTTAATATCCTGTTTTATGCTAATTTTCCTTAGTCACTGAAGGATTGAACGTTTTCAACGCCTATTAAGTGGAATCTCTTAAGAATCATTTACACATATATTATGTAATAATAATGTAGTAATAATCATTTTCTACCCAATCTTACATAAAAAGACATTAACTAATTAAAAAAAAAGTATTCAAATTTATTTGAGACGATAAATCAATCCCCTCGAAGAATGCCGAGTTTTTTCTCTGGCATGAACAAGCAGGCCGATTTTTTCTCGGCATTGAAGGTCTGGTTCTCCGCCTGTAGAGTTTTTTCTCGGCAAATCGGGGGGAAATTCGGCATTTCGGCAACGCTGCCATCGAGATAGAAGGCCTGTTCGATGTGACGTCATGACGTCATGACGTCGACCCTGGTAGTCCCACTCGCCGACGCGAGTCTGGCGACTCACTTCCGACTCTCGATCTTCCATCCTTCCCGTACATCACTTGGACACGAGGTATTTTCGTGGTTCCATTGTTTTATTTATGAACTGGAACATAAAACTTATATGGCATCATGAGTTACCAAGCCATGGGTATATCTAGTGTCCTTTTTTGGACGAACTTACCTTGGTAAGCAGACAAACTCGGCAATAAGTTCACTGCAACGGGTACTACCTATTTGACTTTTCTCTCTGGATGACTTTCGACTGCAATATAAATAAAGTCTGCATTCTAGGTAGGAGTTGTGAGCAACAAGGTCAGGTACAATATAAAGAAAGACTGGTTTAGCCTACATTGAATTTTAGTAGCCTAGCTAGTGGTTGGGAAATAGGCAAGTTTCCATTGACAATAGTCAAAGGCATGGGACAAACCTTTTGGGCCTAGATGGGTTAGAGTAAAAAAAAAGTAGACTGTCATAAGGGTTACAGGTTTAAAACGACCCTACATTAGAAATTTCATTAACTAACGTAACCTATCCTCATTGCATTACGTACTAGGTTTCAGTGCTCATATATACACGTAAAAGTATTAAAAGACCATCTTTCTTCTTCACAGGTAAAACTTCAGTACAGATTCATGAAACGCCATAACTTATGCCACAATGACCTACCTACAGTTAAGCCTAACTGTACAGTACATGCTTTTTTCATGTCACTGAAGTACGTCACTTAGGAGATCTCAAGATTCCTACAGAGGTTCATGATACAAATATCATTAAGCAGATATTCAATAACTCCAGTGAGCCGATACTGCTGAATGTATTTCTAACACTGCAATATATATTGCATTGCTGTTATAAAACTAGTTATTTCATTTTTGGCAATAATTTTAGCTCTAGTTAATGACTTAATAAATTTTATTATTCATCAGAGCTGGTAATATTGTGTTTTTGTTATACCTATGGTAGTTGTTCCTCACATAGTTACTGTACCATCAGGAGAGTGTTTTTTCAAACAGGTCTGCCCAGCATCATAACAAAAGGACTCAAGTTTTCTTATGTACATTAAGAGTAAATGTAAATCATTACTACCCAATGACAAAATAGTGATACTGATGATGGATGAAAACTCACGTACTTAATACCACATTTTTCATTATAAAGGCAAAAAATATTGGTTGGTTCAGCCCTTGGCTATAGTGGAGCTGCAACAGGTGCATTTTACTTTATGTTGAACAGGTAAAGTTAAGTTGCACAAATTCCCAATTAAAGCATTAAAGCTGATGTTCTGCACTGCATACTGAAGAAGGTAATTATAGGCTTAGAAAAAATCATTTTTACCGGCGGTTTGCATTGTAACATCATAATGCTATCATTGGAAAGTAATGTCCTATTTTCCCAGCATTCCACAGCTGTCTAAAGTGTATCCTCGCCCATTTCAAAGTAAACGAATACCCTTTTTCGTGTGTTTCAGTAAAATTGTAAAATATATCAGGAATAATTGGCTTGGCCAGAAAGTTATTAATAAAACAATGAAGTTACCTCAGTTTGATGTCAATAATTTGGAAAACTAAATTCATTATGCACCATTCAGCCCTCTGAAAAACTTCATGAATAAGATGTTTACTCAATGAACATTCATATAAAACTATCATTAAAAGCATTATCTCCCTACACCTTTGGAGAAACAAAATGTTCATTTAGTTTTACAAATATCCAATGAATATATCGTCAAGCTTGACTAACTATTGGAAAAAAATCACACCCTTTTTATTCAGGAGCGAATGTCAAAATTTTACATTTGGTCGACAGTCATGACTAAACTTAAATGTCAAAAGGTAAATAATAGATAAGCTGCCCAATAAGTTAATAAAAAAGGTTCTATAGTACAGAAAAACAGATAAATTAACAATAACTATTGTAGCCAAAGAGAAAGTTAGAAAATTTAAATACCAAATAATGACTATGTAAGAGAGAATTATTTCATTCATATATATATAGAAAGAACCACTTTTTTGTGACGTAAACCAATGCACGCTGTTTTTCTTTGGTAGACTGTATTGTAACTAAACAAATTGTTTTTGGTTCAGCATTTTATATTAATCTTATAACTTGTGTTTCGAGTAAGTATTATTTGGTGTACACTAATTAGTGTAGACGAGAAAATAGTAAGTAAATTAATAACTGGCAGACCAAAAATGATAGATTTTGGCGAGGAAACGTTTGTTTACATTTCTTTCGTCTAGCAGAGTAATCAGTGCTAGCAGCTCGGACTACACTTGCTTACGTCACAAAACATAGAACAGGCCTTCTATTTCGGTGGTCTTGCCGTTTATCTAGGCTTATTCGGAGTTTCGGACCAGGGGACGGGTTGCCGCGAAGTCCGCACGTTACCGAGGAACTAGCTCCGCACCGGGAGGTGTAGTGTTTAATTGCCAAGCAATGTTTTTTTGCTACACTAACTAGACGAAATAGTCATCCTGGTTATATTACATTAATTAACCGTATCTTTTCCAGTATATGAGTTGGTTTTACTAATTAACCTTTTAGTTAGATTTTCCCCTTTCCGAAATTCAGGTGCTTCTATATTTTAAAAAACATTACGTAACTTTAATGATAGTAAAATTTAGAATCGAACGAGATACGCGGACAATGTTTCAGTCTTGAAGCTGATTTATTACGTTCGAATATATATATATATATATATATAATATATATAATATATATATATATATATATATATATTATGTGTCATACGTTTATATTATGATTGTTGTATATGATTTGATGCGTAAATTAGGCTACAAAGTGAACAAGGGCAAGTAAATATATTCATAAAGTTTTTAGCAAAAGTGGGAAGTTACAAAAAACTGCACTAAAATGTATTTCTGTACTAAAAACGGTTGGTTTTGCATTCATTTCTTTGCGTTCCCCACAGAGTAAGTTGATAAGCTCCATAAATCCTTCGATATTCATAAGTAGTTTATTCTTTCTTTTCTTTTTTAAGCCACATTTGTCACTTTAGGTAATATGCTGTATGTTAAATCAAACGTTTGATGAAGTATTAATGATAATAAACAACCTAATATATAACAGGTCTAGGCTTAAAATCATGCCATAAACATTGTAAACTGACAAAAACGATATGAAACAATGTAGGTCTATATGGCACCTTTTATGATCCGGATATTTTGAAATGAGATATTTCCCCAAGAAAATGGACAGCATATTATGCATGATTTATGGTATATACATGTGCCAATCCTAAGCCAAACGAATGCCTTATTCAGGGCTATGAGTTTCAAAAAATTGGAAAAGAGCACATCATTATTGGTCCTTTTTTTATCATTAAGCTACATTAATATAAAGAAATCCTCCACGATTATAATACACCCACTTTCTAGCATACTGATATCGAAACTTATTCGGTTTTATAAATCAGTTGAATCCCTTCAACTAATGAAAATTGCCTAATACATATTTGCAGTTGTTTTCTCAAAAAATAAATAAAAGCTTGTTACACATGACTAAGTTTGACATTAATTTAAGTCAGTCTTCACCCTAAGATTTCACAAATTAACCAAATTTTACTAACTCTATATATGATTACAAAGGCAAATTGAAGATTCCTGGACCTAAGGAATGAATGCATTGGTTACGTCATCTGCTGTTGACAAAATCGGTTTTTAATTGAAAATCGTTTATGATCGTATCTGATATTGGCTCACGAATACTCGAGACTAGTGAAAATGGTTAATTTTTCAAAAATATTCGTATTTTCAAAAATATTATATAATTTCAATCATTTTTTATTCATGAAAAAAGAAAAAAGTATTAAAAGCATATATACTATGCGGACCTACAGTGCCGCATACGTGAGGAGTGCAGACCTCAGCTCTGCATTCAATGCTTCCCCCTCGAATCCTCTCCGCACTTTTGGTCATTTCTCCGCGCTTTGGCAACACTGCTTCGGACCTTCATATGATTGGCCGATTTTTCTATGCAGTTTTACCTTCCTGACAAGAATTTGTAAGTAATATTTATTCGGACGACTGTGATTAACCCCCAGGGGCTCGTACTAAACGCGGCGAAATACATTTGATGCCCCAATTCCTGGTGGCTTTCGTATTCGCGGGGACGAACGATACGGAATGCTTATATAGAAATACCCATTACTATAATATAAAATTATTAGTATGGGTCCGAATCAGCCTAGCAAATGGTCCGAATCAGCCACGGTCCGAATAAGCCTGCATCCCTATGTAAAGTAGACATTTGTTACCTTGCTTCACGTTTTCAGTGACTTTCCTCTTCCGTCTCTCACGCTACTGCTATCTCCTGACTGTTATGTTTATTTACAGCAGAATGCATATATAGTTAATTAACGTTTCCATTCTTCCACCAGGAATAGTATTAACATTTATTGTACCATCTTTCTTGCTTCCAAACATCCCTCTTTACCGTATTATCTTGCTCACATTTACTTTCAACTTAATTGTTGTACTAACACTTAAAAACTTGTACCATTTTCTCTTTACTCTTTCGTCAAAAATACATTGTACTGTCAGTGATACCCTTTGATAATGTAAACACTTCTATATTCGGACTAGGAAAGGCTTCAGTCTATATCCATCTGTTAGTATGATGTCTGTCTCTCCTTACTCGGTAGCTTTTGATAATAGTTTTATTTCGATAATAAACTGTAGCTACATCATGCACTTAGGATCATACAATGTTAGGAGGGTCCAGCTTATGCGTATAATATTTTTATCCTGGCACCTGTCACTATCTGTTGCATTTACACTAAAGTTATATTTTCATCAGTATCATCAAAATTTGTTTTAGATAATCCTCACCCAGCCATCATTTGATCAATCTAATCGGCATCGTTGACCATTTACACCATTTTGTTACTTTTCTACTTTGACTTCATATACTACTCTTACGCATGTCTTCATTTTCTAACAGTCTTTTTAACCTTTTGACATTTTTTTACCTTGGGATAATTTACTGGAAAGGCTTGGTACCATGTATTTATAGGTCCTATATCTGATATCTTTCTGCAACTTTGCTATTAGTCTGCCTTGTCAATGTTCTTAGGTATAATTATCTGTTGGAGATCGTGTCTTTTAGTTTTTATACGTCAAAGCACTATTTTTAACTTTCCCTAATAGGAAATTAATAAAGTTCAGTAAGGTTGGGCACTAACTTTTCCCAAGGGGAATTTTGTTCAGTAAATAGTTTTGTAGAACATGGCAGCAGTCACTTGAAATCACATATGTACAGTACAAGCATTTTGAACAATACTGTATGCAGTGCAGAAGTAGGACTAATTCTTAAAGTGTTTCACCACATTTGATTACAAGCAAAGCGAAGTCTTACTTGAAACTGGCGGCCCGGCATGGTCTGGCCCTTAAGTGCTAACATCTCCACAAGTATTGAAAGATAAAAGGAAATAAGTTTCGGTAAATAAAACCTTACAGCCATAAATTTCACCCCATATAAGATTTTTCATATTAAAATTGTTGTGATTATCGCATTTCTGGGCCACATGGCCCAGCCCTAACGCTATTCAAATGGTAGTATCTCCAAAAGTATTGAAGATGAAATGAAAAAAAAATTCTTTCTGCAGATAAAACCTTACATCTTTAATTTAATCCCATATGATATTTATTTTTTAAATTCACATTTAAATTATGTTAACCCTTTGATGATTTATTCTTGAACCTAAGCGAGTTAACGCCTTTAGGTCATCTAACTGGTGTTTGATGTGTCATACCTTTCATTCTTTACTGTTTGCATTTCTGTATTTATTTCCACTGTTTCATTTTGGCCGTTTTATCTTTATTAATTTAGTTTTGGAGTTAAATACAGCTGCTGCCCAGAAATAAGAGCCTTTCTTGACTTACATTAAATACTACTCTCACTGTCAGAAAACTTAGTTATAATATACTCCCATTTCCAAAAAATCTTGCTTCTTAATTTGAAGCTGCTAACCTCCATTGGTAATCCTGATAGTAGGGCAGAGATGGTCCTGATGGTTTCTTCCCCTTTATTTTTCAAAGAGGTTTCTAATGTGTTGTCTCTCAGGATTAGTAGATTCTATAAATTTGTAGGTCAATGTAGTAGTATCTTCATGAATGAGGGCAAGCTTGGTAATACAGTGCCTGTTCCAAAAGAGTGGCATATCTGAAGACTGCAGTACGTATACGTAACTACAAACCAATTTCTATTCTTCCTATGTTCTCCAAAGTTGCTGAAAAACTTATTTTTAAGCCACTATATAAGTATGTGGAATGTAGTAAAGATTGTTAGCTGATAATTAATATGCATGTAGGAAGCAGTTAGGTAGTTACTAGTGAAAAGCTGTGATGCCCATTTAGATGTGACATGCAATTTGCAAGAGAACCTTGATAAAGCTTTTGGGTGTACAGTAGTTCAAATAGATTTTAGAAGTGCTTTTAATGTAGTAAATCACAAGGCATGTATTTATAAGCTTCAGAATCTTGATTTGGGTGGATACGTATTAAGATTGCTTGAGATTTCCGTAGAGGTATGCAGCAGCGAGTTACTGTTGATGGGATCTACAGCAAACCAAGAACTTTTATGTCGGGGCAGTGTCCTTGGTCCACTGTTATGTTTTGTGTACCCAAGTAATATGATGTTTGGCCTGGAAAAGGATTGTTCAGTTTGATGATAATGCAACATTTTGGGTGTGTAGTTTACCCTTATGAGAAATGAAGCTGCCCTTAGTGTCAACAATGCCATGGAGCAGATTAGTGAATGTTGTAGGGGTTTGGTGGGGTATTATAGGTAGGCGGAAACCTCGAGTAAAATGGAGTGATCAAACTAGAATTAATAATCTAAAAATTGCTTAACTCCAAGTTGTCCAGATAATGGAGACTACTATTTCATAAAATTCCACTCTGGAGTCGAGGGCTCGAATGCAGTGAATAAAAACTGAACCCCCCCCCCCCCACCCCCCCCTCCCTCCCTACCTAAATACCCTTCTGTAGCCTGTCTGAATGTAAGGGCAGTGTTATAACATTTTTCTGGGGTTGCAAAACCTTTGTCAACCATAGGGGGGGCCAGTTTGTTTAATTAATATATATTTTCCACAACACACACACACAACACACACATATAGATATATATATATATATATATATATATATATATATATTATATTATATATATATATTATATATATATATATGTATATTTGTTTGGGGTCTTGGTCCTTGGTCTGGTTTGTCGCATTATAATCGAATTCTGGATAATAGCGATCCAGATAATTGAGAGATTTACTGTACCGTACAGCATATATGAATTACGGCAGTACTTAAAGTAATTTAAAATTATTGTATTTTTTAAAGTTTTTCCTATAACTGTAGTACAAAATGCATAATATTTAATTTCAATTGTACATTTATACACATATTCAACCAAATAGAAGAAATCAAATTGCTCGTCCTTTTATAGGTGCAACCACTGATTTTATAGTATCTGTATATTTTTCTTTGTACCAAAATGCAGTGAAACCATAAAAAGGGAGCCAAAAGTACTGGAATGGTAAGATAGAGCAGCACAAACAAATGGGAAAACTTTTTACTACTCATAATAAGCATTTATTCTTATGAAACAGGTCAAGAGCCTGCAAACTTTGATAGCAAGATTCTGTGGATACGGTAGAATGACCACATGAGAATAGGATAAAGAGAAATAAGAATTGAGATAGATTTTAATATGTACTGTATAAAATTATAATTTATGACAACAATAACTAAATCTAAGCCTGGTACAGTATGCTGTACATGTAATCATTAATTACAAGGGATTTAAGAATAAGAAGTGAAGAAAGTAAATCAAGGACGCTAGGGAACTCAAACCCAAGATGGTGGAGGCTATTAATACAGACTGTGGCACAGCCTAACATTTGTTATCAGATGTAGGTTACCAAATACATATCTTAACACTTTGGTCCACCTGAAACAACTAAGCAGACACCAATATTAGGTAAACTATAGAAAGGGAAAGATGCAGAGCCACGCAAACCAACACCTTGGAATAAATCTAAAATCAAGGTGGGTCAGAGCATCAAAGAAGATTTAAAAGTGTTACTGTAATGTATTTCAAGCTTAAGTAAACGAGAATACTTGAAACGGATGGCTGTCATCAGAAATTATTAAAAATGATGATTCTGAATGTTACGTACATATTATGCTAGGTGTTTTATTGTATGTGCTAATCACCCCCCAAAAAAATCATAATGCAAAACAACAACATCCAGCCCTCCATAACAGCAATGTTATTTGATAAATATTGAAAAGTGTGTCTACCATTGTATCTACAAATTAAGTCCATTTGAAAATGAAGGGTTTTCACACCTGTTCACATTATCAGTGTTACTACAGACTAATATATGAATTGAAAGAGGAAGGATAAGGAGATACAGAAAATCTTAAGAAAATTAAATTTATGCCATTAACTTCAGATTGTATATTATGTATAGTTTTTTTCATTTACCACAAGCGGTTAGGTATTCTTATGGCCCTGTTGAGATCTCATAAGCAGCATGCATGGTATGTCTATCAAACACCTCCATACATTTGCTTAAATATTATTAATAATAAAAGAAATTGTACAAAACACTTACCCACTGATACTTGGATATAAAGTTTGTTATGGTATCATCAGTTTAGATGAAATAGCGGTTTCAAAATGTGGGGACAAATGAGCATACTGTACAATAACCATAATAGCATTGGGATACTGTACTGGAAAGTTACAAATGTTACACGTTACACATCACATGAATAAGTTGAAATTAACTCAAAAAAAAAAAAAAAAAAAAAAAAAAAATCTGGCACACAGAATGTGTGTTAAAATCCACTCTAAATAATACAAGAATATAAACTGGGATGTTCTACTCCTAAGTAGATTTGTTAATATATACGTACATACTAATAAATTACTTGCATATCTTTAATGTTTTGAAAGACTAAAAAGTTTACAAAGGTAAAAGTTTTCTCTAGGTTATGACACCTAATTGTGCAATAGGGAAATACTAGTCTACAAAAAACAAGATTTAAGTGTTTGCTGAGCTAAATTTATTAGGTGAGAAATGAGAATTATGGTTAAGTTTTAAGTTCTTTTCCTTTTGTCACAAGAGATGAATCTCATTCCTTCAGAGGAGCTTACTAAAAATTTATTTAATACCTAAACTCGGACAATAAAGCCAAGAACATTGTGAATGACTTAAGTAGCCATACAACAGGCCCATACCTAGTTTTTTTTTATGGGGGGTGTGGGTGGGGTCGTTTTTCCCCAAACTGGACCTTTTCTTCTATAAATGGCATTGCATATATAGGTATATACAAGATGAAATACTTGAGAATGTTATTTTAGTTATATTAAGAAGAAAAATGGGTATGTGGTCTATGCCCTTCTACCAGATTAGATGTTATTCAAAGTACTACTGACTTTGGTTAACAGAATTTCACTTATAATGTTTAAAATTTTGCACTGAAATTCAAGAATATTTCTTCAGTTTTATTGATTGATTCATTTATTATGTTACGATAACATGCATATTACTTCATTTGTTATGTTATATACTTTGACTAACAAAACAAAAAAAATTATTTATTACTTTGTAAGTACTGTTTCAAAATGAAAATGATAGTCACAGAAAAATATGGACTCCAGAAATGTAGGGGTGGGTTCATTCGACCCCCCCCCCACCCCCCCCACAAAAAAAAAACAAAAAAAAAAAAAAAACGGTAAGGGTCTGTACAATATTGTTTTTTCACGAATCTCTTAAACTTTACATTTGGACTTAACCAGCGACAGACAGTATGGTTTTATTAAAAGCATACTGAATGAGTACTAGTGTATTATAATTCATTGGGATGGTCAAATATATTTCAAACCGTATTTCTAAGATGCCAGTTTATTAGCTATGCTGTGTCAATCTATCTGCTCAAAGACAGTCAGCTGATATTCAGTTCATAGTTACAGCATAACAGCTGAAATTATCATTTTGCTTCTCTGTCAGTTGCCCTAAGATGCATGCCAAATGTCCAGTTAAGTCTATTCTTGTTTGCAGTTTTGGTCGGGAACCTAACTTGTTTATGGCTAGGGTCTAACAGTATTAGTTTTGTATATTTGTGAAATAGAATTTATAAATAGTTTTTCATGGACACATTAATTAAATATGTTATTTTTCTAATAATCCTTAAGTTCTAAACTGCTCCAGGTGTTGTTTACTGCCTAATCATTATTATACCTTAAGCTTCTTACTTGGATTTTTACATTACAGTACTGTACTATACTGTAATCTGGATACAGTTGATGTGTTCATTAGGTTCCTAAACATAAGGATTAAAAATATGTAAGCAATGATTCGCCATATTTTCACATTTGTACAGTATTTCATGGAAGATTTGAATATTTTTTACATGAGGAATTTTATAACATTGATTAATTATGCCTTCAGTGTCACTTCTAAATTCGCAGTTAAATGTTTTTTTTTTTTTGGCATATATGTAGTAGTACATATTTTTTTTCATTTTATTGGTTGACAGTTCTAATAGAAAATATGTGGTAGGTGGTGATAACAGCTAGGCCTTTTGTTCTTATTCCAAGATATGACAGCAAATCCAACCAAAGGAGATTTTGACCAATCTGTACAGGTAGAATAGTGCAGTCCTTTGCCTTGTATGTTCTGTAGCATGTTTATGTTCTGGGTCGTATGAAATTGATAATTAGGAATGTTTGGTGTATACTTAGACTTTATACAGGGACGAGTAAACTCCTAAAGTATTTAAATGTTATTCTGTGATTTAAGGGTTTAAAAGTAAAATATCTTCAGTTTGGAATAATAGAGAATGATTTATTCATGACAATACCTTTCTTCAGATAATCCTTTAGTCAGCAAGTCACTTGTTTGAAATTTTTTGCACTTGCTTGGTGACAAAAGCTGCAGTGTAGGGGTGGTCTGATTCACCAATTTCAACAAAAGCATATTATTTCTGAAAGACATTTTAGTGCCAGTGAATGTTACAAGTCCTTCGTAATGTAAAAAGTTTTTTTTTTTTTTTTTTTTTTTTTAATAGTCAGGCAGTGATCACTAAATCTAAATTCCCAATCTGTAATAAAAGCAACATTCCCTTTTAATGGTATTTTTCAACACCTCAGGTTAACTTTGCATTTGGTTTTCATATTAAAATGTGTCCAGTTCAGATGTGTACCCAAGTTGAGACCTAGAAATTTACATTTCAGTTTGGGGGGGATAATGGGTACCTGGGTGTTCCCTTATTTTAGTTTCACTTGATATGTTATTAGTAAAACATATATTGATTTGGAATCCAAATTATGCTGGTGTAGATTGTAGCTTTATAGAGTACTAGACGTATGCAACCAAGATTATATTTACACTTCCTAGGTATTTTCCTAATTCTGCAATGAGAATGATATGGCATTAAGCCACCATTCAGTGGACTATTTGGCTAATGTAGGACGTTGTTGAAACTCGAAAATGGACATCATTAACAACATTACACTTTACAAGGATATATTATAATTCTTCATAACATGCTCCAAGACTCATTTTTATAGATGTATGTACACATTAGTTTTTAACACTTAAAGTAATTTTGATTTATGCTTTACTTAATGTAAATGACCATTTAAGTTTCTGATGCTTTCAAAACTATTTCTCATTATGTTATACTAGGTATTTAAGTCATGAATTTATTCCACTGTTCTGTATAGCACATATTGGAAGATTAACAAAAGTACCATTTATCACAACTCCATTCATAACTTTTAAATGGAGGTATTGCAGAATATGCATGAGTAATACAAATTCAATGAGGTCCTCATTTTGTTACTAGGTAACAAAATATATTCTCATGCATTCAGTCCACTGTTCAGTCTTCATATTGGAGGATTCACAAAAAGTTCCATTAATTACAACTTCATTCGTAACTTTTAAATGAGGTAACACAGATTATGAATGAGCCATACAGCTTCATTGAGGTGATCCTTAAAAATTTTCCTGTTGAGAGTTCGTGTATGTTGTGTTAGTAGTTTTTTGGTGTACATATCTATTTACTAGAAAATAAGTATCATATTTTGTTTAGTTTCTTTTAGTTTAATAGTTCTTAGTTTATTTGTTAAAATCTTTGTTAGGATGGTTTAGTCATCTAGCAATTAACCTTTTTTTTTATATCAGTTCTGAGAGTGGAAGATCTATAAGGTACCATGTGTTCAGTAGTGTATGATGGGGAATGGGAGATAACAGGTTGTGTTTCAAGAGATGCACAGGATTGCTGAATAAAACTGGAGTGGGGTATTTCGATGCCTGACATTTAAAAGTGCAGAGGAGGGATAGTACCCTCAAGGACAAGGCCATAGAATAGTTTACATCTGCCTCTTAAAAGTTTATTCTGGATAGTAGGGCACTAGAATGAAAACAAAGTGGGTGCACGATCATGGATGAAGTGAAAAGAAATTGCAAGAATATAGGTAATAGAGTACTAGCCCATTAGTAGAGAGCAAAAATTAACAATGCAATTGCAAGCCCTGCATTACTCTATGCAACAGACTCCGTTTAGTCTCAAAGGAAATGGGATTGTTGAACATGTGGCCACAAAAAGTTAAAATCCATGGCTGGAGTACAGGTATGTTAGAAAATTGGGATTTCAAAGATTTGGATGTTTTGGACATGTGGCACAAGTGGAGGGAAGAGGGTGAGAAGCAATGAGTCCAGAAATGCTAACCTGGAAGCTAGATAAAGACGAGTGGAAAGCCCCAAAAATTATGGAGAAAGGGCATTAATGAAAACCTAGGCCTCACAGGTATTAAGACAGAAAATGCATGGGACAACACAGTGGTGAGAACTTTTTTCACAGCCAACTTGTAAATGGAAACTCAGATATAAAACTTAAAGATGGATTTCGTTAAATACTTTTCCCTTAATGAATTGGGCGAGTGCAACAAAATAAATTTTCATGAGATTTCATTCTTGTCATTTGTAAGTACAGTGGAACCTCGGTTTTTGTACATATTCCATTCCAGAACCTCCCACGAAAGTCTGAACGTATGAAAACCAAAACAATAATTCCTATAAGGAATAATGTAAATACAGTAAATGCATTGCAGACCCCAAAAAATATTTGAAAAATAAATTTTTAGGGAATAAAGCAGTTTTACATACAGAAAACAATGAGAAATAAATAAATGAACTAATGGAACGAATAATGAACATTTAACATCACTCTTACCTTTATGGAAGACTCTTGTTAGCGTATTGAAGATAGAGAGAAGGGGAGGAGGATGGAGGAGGAGGAGAGGTTATTGTTTGGAAGGGGAATCCCCCTCCTGAGGATTTCAGGTATCAAGGACAAATCTGGGATTACTTCTCTTCGGTTATTACTGGCACCGTCTGGGATTACTTCCCTCCTTTGGTTTTTACTAGCACCAGGACCAGCTTGAGAGTCACTGGGCCCCTGTCGCACAACAAATCTGTCCAGAGACATTTGTTTCTACCATCTCTTTAAAATTTGCCTAAAGTGGAACATGGCATTGTCATTAAAGATGTTGGAGACACAGATTACATCTTTGTTGGGATGATAATTCTGTACAAAATCTTCACATCACTCCACTTTGTAAACATGTCCTTATCACTGAAGTATGCACATTATGTATGCCCATTTGCTTTCTGAATTTTTTCAACTAGCCTTTGCTGGCCTTATATTCACTAACAGCATCACTTTATAGGTCTTTTTCTTCCTGTGATGGGCATGAAACACTTTTCAACACTTTGCTACGTTCTTTCTTAAATTCTAGTGTTTCTTGCCATTTTTACAGAAGGGCTGGCACTTGGAACTTTCTTTGGCTCCATGATGGTTTATTTAGCAGTTGCACTAAAAAAAAAAAAAAAAAAAAAAAAAAAAAAAAAAAAAAAAAAACTACAAAAGCAGAATGGGTCTGAGAGAACACGGGATGCTTTGTTTGGGCGCTGGTACAGGGCCTAGTCTTGCAGTGGGCGCCGGAAGGAGTATTTCCGTAGTGTATGAAATCGAAGGAAAACATACGAAAACTGAGAAGAAATTTTTGTTCGGAAAAAAAAGTCTACAAACATCGAATCGTACAAAAACCAGGGCATGCGAAAAACAGACGTACATCACTATTCGGGTGACCTTTTTTTTTATATTTTAAAAATTATTTTAACTAGACTCACTAAATGTGGTACAGATGAAGGCTTCCCTCATGACAATGTGGTTGCATTTCTTTTATTATTTTGACAAGCGATTCCATTAGTGTTGGTATTTTGTGTTTCGTCATGGTGCTGTATTTAATTTTGTTGCTCGTTTTTGGTCTGATGAATGGACACTTTCACCTAAAATGTATTTTGATATTCTGTATTCCATTTTGTTCTAGTTACTATAATTTTTACTTTCATGTATATTCCAACCACAGTATTACATAATTTGTTCATGAAAACTTACCTGTCAGTAATATATATATAGCTGTATTTTCTGAAGTCCGACAGAATTTTAAAAAACTTCCGACACACGCAGTGGTCGCCAGGTGGGTTAGTACCCATTCCCGCCGCTGGGAGGCGGGTACAGGAACCATTCCCATTTTCTATTCATAATTTTTCTGTCGCCGGTGCTGAAAACACCTGTTTTCAGTACCTCCGTCTTAGGATTTTGGAAACTTCATTGCCGCTAAGTATCCTAATTGTCTTTTTTGATTTATTTTTGTTACTTGGATTTGTGGCTAGGCATACGCTATCTTAAATTGATTTGAATTTGATTCATTTTTGCTTAAAATACTGAATCTAGTTAGGCTAGTTTCAGACGGGGTTGTCTGCAAGATAGGGTGTGGCTACCGAAAGCTTCGGTAGATCCGCACTTGGTATGTACGAGGGGTATGGGGTCTTCCTTTTTCTTTGTTGAGATTTGTCATGTAAGGAGTGTGTGAGACTGTCTATTCCGTAAGGAAGACGTATGATTCGTATGTACGCAATTAATCAGTAAACATGTCTAATTCCGTAAGGAAGACGTATGATTCGTATGTACGCAATTAATCAGTAACAAAAGTCAGGGTAGTGAACCTGCTAACCTTCCTGTAGACTTTTATTTGCCTAACCCTGTAGTATGGCCTACGGGTGGGCTATGAATATGTCTACGAGAGGTGCTCGCTCTTCTTCATTGCTGTAGAAGTGCTACTTCTGTAATTGTTACTCCTAACCCTGCAGTATTGCCTTCGGGCCCTAAGCAGTGTCTGTAGAGGAATTGCCCTTTCTCTTATACTCTTTTCGATTCGTAACTTAGAATCGAAAGTGCTTGCTTTAGAGAGTAAAAGTGAAGTGCAGAAGTGCAGTGATACCTTGGTGTAGTGGAGGGTGCGTCAAAGATCGGGCCTCGGTTTGCGCCTCTAGGCCGGGACCTCTGCTTGACTCCCAGGACCCGGGGAGGGAGCATGTCGAAAGCCTAAGGAGGGTTACAAGGAACCCCCACCGATCTGGCGTGCCTTCGGCAGTTTCTGATGAAAATCCCCAGACTGCCAAAGTGCGTGCGCGTGCACGAATCCTGAAAGTTTGCTTCTCGTCCTCGAAGCGTCCTCTCCGTGCAGGGTTGGAGCTTTCGGAAGGACTCGCGCCCTCTAAATAGAAGCTTTATAGAAGAGGACGCTTCAACGTCCTCTCTCTCTCTCATGTTATGCGTTTCAGTGAGAAGTAAGAAGGCGAACGTCGCCTGAACTCGTGTCCGTCTTTCCACCGAGAAATACGTAAAAGAAGTCATAGTAGCAGGAAGCTTTTGAGAGCGGACGCCTGGGACGCTCGGATGGACTCCAGGCGCGCGCGGGTGCACGCCAAGCGCGCTCCGCGCGCGCCAGTGACGCGAGCGCGTCCAGTGGACGCCGAGCGCGCGCCAGTGGACGCGAGCGTGCACCGACGCACGCCAGGTGTGTGCGCCTGGCTGGACGTTTCTGTTGAACTCTTCAAGCTCTTGTTTCAGATTTGGGCCTAAAGAATTTTTACCCCTACCTTCGGTGATACCTTCTACCTCACCTGCAAAGAATGTGAAGTAGGCAGTGCTTCGGAGGAAGCTTAAAGTGAACAGACAACTTCTTCTTCGAACCCAGCAAGACATCGGGTTTTTCGTGAATTCAAGAGGTCTCTGTCAATTAATATTGCTTTTCGCATAGGTGGAATGGAGTTAAGGAAGATCTCGTTTGCTCTACCGCAACCTTTGCCATTCTGCCGCCAATAAATTTAAGTTGCCACTACCGCAGTCAGACTTTGCGATAAGGCAGTTACGGGTTATGTAAGGCTCGATGTCCGGCACGTCAGGACTCTCGGCAACGTTCAGTAGGATTCTTGCAAAGGCACTCATCAAAGGACGCTCTTCAGGAAAGCGCAAGACAGGACTTCCTTTGCCATACTGCCAATAATTTTAAGCTTTAGCAGGCATTAGTTGTGATACGGGTGAGGAAGCTGGTTGGAGAGTTTCTTCCTCTTCCCAGGGATAATTTTCCAAGCTTTTTAGCCCATCTGAAAGGGTTTTTTCAGATGATAGATTTTGTTAGTTTCTAGTCGGGACTACGCTGCCGAATTGAACATCGTCGTCCTACTTGCCGTAAGCCCAGTCTCTTAACAGGATTCTTGCCCCTTCCTCGTTTGAGACGGGAATCGGAAAAATTAAATGCTCCACTCCCTGGATTACGTGTTGTCAATTCAGTGACTTTCCCCCATTGACAATATACTTTCGTTTGTCAAGTAAGTGGGTATCCCCTCTTTGACAAAATATCTCTTTGTCCCGTAAATGGGTTAGTTTCTCATGACAAACATCTCATTAACTTGATATTGCGTAAGCGAATAAGCTCTTATTGACAAGATTCGGAAGAGCTCTCATTCGTCATTCGCAGACTCGTACAAGAAATGACTTGTAGACTACGTCAATGAACGCTTATGTCCAATAACATAAGAAGCTTGAGCTGACTGCTTCGACTGCTTCGATTCTCTTAAGGTTTGTTCATGAAACTTGCCTGTCAGATATGTATGTAGCTGTATTTCCGAATTCAGCTATATATGTCTGCCAGGTAAGTAGGAACAAACATTTGTGATATATTTCATTTTTTGCCTTGCGTTATTTTACTTCTGGTTGGTTCAAGTCATATACGCTTGCTGTAGTTACCTCTTCGGATGGCACCGAGAGGTCTATTGTCTTTTTTAAGGTACATTTAAATCGTTACTCCTGCAGCCTAACAGGAGTTTCCGATTTATCTTTTACCGTTGTATGGTAGTGTTCTGACGACACAAACGCATCTATATATTTAGCGTTTTCTGTTTCGCGTAAATATACCAGCTTGAGAGTCTTTCTGCTCAAAAAATAACGGATCTATTTCTTCGTAGAATAGGGTGGTAGCTGGCAACCGACAATAAGTTACGAGACGACGTTCGTAAGCTGCTTTGCGCTTGCTGTCACGCTGTCTGTCCTCCAGTCCAACCGAGCCAGTATTCAGTAACAGATCGTGCGCTGTCATGCGCGGTAGGTTACGTCTCTCTCTCCTGCGGGATTGACTGACTAACCGTATCTCTGTGCTGACGGTTACGTCTCTCCTGCGGGATTGACTGACTAACTCTATCTCTGTCCTACAATCACGGACTTTAGCCTAAGATTGAGGGGATTTCTTACGTGAATGAAAATAAACGTTGCATTCGTTTGCCTTTACTATGTTCAACAGAGTTATCTCTTAATCCTTCTTTCGGTGCTCGTTACCGCACAGGTATGGAAAACTACGAGTCCTACCGGCGCAACATTGCACTTTATTGTTTGTCTCCTGCTTAGGCAAAGCGCAGCCTTATTTAGGGAAGTAAGCATACTCGGGGAGGGAATGGATGAGCTTGCTGGGGACCATTTCCTTCCTGAAGAAGTTTGTTTCCCCGAATAGACTGCAATTCAGACCACAGTTTTTTTTCCTACCGGGAAACAAATATTATTCAAGATCTAGCAATGATTCTGAACATCTCTCAGTGCGTCTATCACCTGAGGTGATAGAAAGAAGGTGCCGGACATCTGGATAGGGTTTCAGATGTCCTGGATCTTAATCTGAAAGAAGTAAAAGCGATTCGGTAGTCCCTCCAGTCCCCGAAACGAGTTTTTGGGAACCAGTGGTCCAGATCAACTCTGATATTCCACAGCTCTCTCATATCTTAAGAAGTATCTTCTCTCGGTCCTTGTTCGAGTTTACGAGAAAGAGCCTATTATAACAACAGGCGTAAAATGTAACGATCCTCTACAGGTTCGTTAAAGGATTGCAAAAGTCCGTACGAATCGTCTCGATCGACGGCAGCAACTATTCACTTCCGAGTGGAATCTTTCTTTAGAAGTACAAAGTTGAGAGTTGTGTAGACTTTAGGGACGCCCTTTCATTCTTCTCTTCGATATGTTGAGGACGAAGAGGCGGCTTCTTCTCTGCTCCCTTATTCTCGATCCGGGAATCGGTACCATTAAACGCCATCCTATGATATGAAACGGGGATGGATGTTTAGTCTCTTTTTTCCCCTTTTTCAAATCGCTTAGGAAATGTAATAAGAGGATTTATGACGTCACAGGGAGCGACAATGACGCTGATCGCTCCATGTTGGCCTTCAGAATCCTGGATTCACAGAGGTCACATACTTCCTAGTTCACTTTCCAAGGACCTTTTCCTTTTCCGAGAGGTCGGTTCTACTCTAACTCGAAAGGTACCTCTTAACCCTCCTTCCGCTCTGAGTCTGACTACGTTCAGACTATCGAGAGGTTGACAGGAATAAGATTACCGTCTTCCATCCTTTTCCGTCTGAAGAATGGGATAAGCTGGCAGTCACAACTATTAAAGAATATGCAAATATGTTGTTGACGGCCTTTGGGCGGGTCAGAGATTTGCGTCTGTCAAACAACAAAGCCCTTCACGATCTTTGAGTTCTGTGGAATCTCGAAACTCGCTCACCATCTACTTTTTGTCTCACCTGTTTTTCTCGGAGTCAGGACCACTCGTGCGAGATCAGGTCGACATATGTAGCCCTAGAGTTTCTTGTTGACGAAGTCAGTTGCGTTTATACACCCCCGATGATCGTGTAACATGAGACCAGGTTGGACTGTCAGGCATTCTTCCTTCGGGACTGAATCGCCTTTTTGCTCCTCGCTCCTTTCTCCTGGCACCGAAGCTCGAGTCAGAGTTGATTCGCTGACGACGTTGGGTTGCGTTGATACACCCCCAAGGTTTGCTTAGATTGAATCGCCCAGGCAGTCCAGACACTCATCCTTCAGCGAAGAATAGTGCCTTATGGTCTTCAGGGTACAGCCTTGCTGTCCTTGATTCGTCTGACTGGTCAACTGGTCGTTCACCTGACTTTAGTACAGACGGACTGACTGTGCATGTCCAGATCGAAGCTTTCAATATGGAACTTAGACGTAGTCTGAAGTTCTTGATGTTAAGCATTCGAACCTCTCCTACCTGTTAACTTTTTGCATGTGATCAGGAAGGCCTTCTTCTAACCACCCTAGATACGACAAAGAGGGTTAGTGATTTTAAGCCATCGTCACAAGTTTTGGCTTTAGAGAAGACAAGGCGTGTGCTCTCTAAGCCTTCCGTGGCCTAAGAATGGAAACCCGTTTTGTCCTTGGCCAGGAGCTTGGAAGCAAGGATGGCACAAGTTAGTGGGCAGGAGCCAGAGAGAGTCCTGTGCCCTGTCGGGTCTCTCAAGTTTTATCTACATAAAACTCAAGAAAGTCGAAGTCATTCGGGCAATCTGCAGTGTTCCGAAAAAGACCAGACTTGTTGCCCATATCGAAGAACACCCTGGCTTTAGTGTTAAGGAGTTCTTTCAAAAATGCTCCTTCATTGTGTTTGCACAAAGATTTGAAATCTTTTTATCTAAATGCTCACGAGGTGAGGGCGCGGCCTCGGAAGCATTTCAACAGAGCATGGCACTCAGTAACATCCTGAGTACCATGTTTTTAGCGAAGCAACTCTGTGTTCACTTCACACTCCCTGCGAGATGTGAAGATGGCATATGAGTATCTGCTGCTCGCTAGGGCCATACGTGTCTGCAGACACAATCTTGGGGCAAGAAGTACCACTCATCCTATCCTGTAGAAAATGGTTTAGGAAGAGCTCTTAATTTAGTTGATGAGTCGCCGACAACGGCGACTTCTTAACTCTTAAGCCTTAGTTAAAACACCTTAACTTTGCTAGGTTGGTCAGGTGGTGATATATATATATCTATATATTTTACTTCTTAGCCCTCATGGTATGGTCAATATGTCTAGTCACGTCGTGGTCTCGCCCTGTTGACAGATCATCTGGAGTGCACCAGCTATATAGGTCTCTACCTCGCTGGCAACTCTAGTAGCACAAGCAGACTTACGTGGCAGTAACCACGAAGCCAGCTATGCTAACAGGTGGAACCAAGATGTAAATCATCTGCATGCATTTGTTTTCCTAAAATCCTTCTATTCTGTCCCTTGCCCACCTCCAAAGGTGGGATTCAGCTATATATATATCTAGGTAAGTTTCATGAACAAAATGATATTGTTATGATACAATAAAGTTTGTTCATACTTACCTGGCAGATATATATAATCAAGTACCCACCCACCCCCTCCCCTCAGGGGACAGTGGAAATAAAAATTATGAATAGAAAATGGGAATGGTTCCTGATACCCGCCTCCCAGCGGCGGGAATGGGTACTAACCACCTGGCCGACCACTGCGTGTGTCGGAAGTTTTTTAAAATTCTGTCGGACTTCAGAAAATACAGCTATATATATGATCTGCCAGGTAAGTATGAACAAACTTTATTGTATCATAACAATATCATTTTCTTGACCTTTAACTGTGGTTGATAATGCTTCAACAGGATTTGGGCCTTTTTGACATGTGTGATTCTGACTCTGTACTGCCTAATTCAGTGTTTGGCTTTCTATTACATATATTCTGAATTAATTGCCAATGCATTTCTTTTTGTTAAATGCTTGTCACTAATTTTAGCATAGTAAGTGTTGTATTCTGAATTAAGTCTGCTTGGATTTCTTTTTGACAAATGCCTATTAGTAATTTTTGCTTAATATTATATTATTAATCTCTTCATGTATTTCTCTTAGTTGAATACTACCTATTGCTGTGGTAATTTTAGCTTTATAGCACTTATATAAGTGGCTTATCTTGGCCTTGGCATGACATTCAGAACCATTAATTTGTGCATCTGGGTGTTGCAATTTCAGTCTGTGTAAGGTTGTGTGGATCCATTCACAGCACTTACTTTATTTATTTTTTTTATTCATTAATTTTGTTAACTTTTATCTTGGACTTCTGTGATATATTGATGTACTGGTCAGTGAAAATATTTTTCCTTTCATATTTTGCGGCTATCTTTTGTGCACTGTTTGTTTTCATACACAGTGATAAATTCAAGGTTTTAGAATTTGTCTACTCAGAGAATGAGATTTAAAAAAGATTATTAGGTCTTTTTATTAGATCTAATCCACAGCCAAAAGTGGTTTTGGTGAATCAGATTTCATCATTCCTCTGACCACCAATGAACCTTCTTTCATATTAGGTGAGGATATAGGGATAAACTTATATGCAGCATTCATAATAAAATATATATGTATTGGGTAGTTTCATTATGATTTCTTAAAGGATCACATATTATATAATTATTTGTCTTAGTTTTGATAAAATTAATTTTCCTGTCTGCTGCACTGTTTAATATTGTACATTGTGCTAAATACAGTATCATGACCTTTTTGATATGTAATTTATCATTAAGTAAAAATTGGTAAAAATTGCTAAATATAAAATCATATCAAAAAAAGTAATTTTGTCGAAAAATTATTTTTTCCTATATACAAACCTAGGTTGTCTAACAAAAGGATATCGCGGGAACGCGCCGCCGCTACCGCATACAAAGAGTTCAAACTTGAATCGCTGTACCTGGGTCTGGGGTAACTGCGCGGGGTGAGCCCGGGCCAGCTTGGGTAGGTCATTGTGATACCATTGTCTTTGAGTCCCGTTAGAATACTTAGTCTAAACAGACCCACTCTTCAAAAATGGGGGCCATAACTCAATGAGGGGTGGATGAGGAGGGCCATTAATCTGTTAGACAACCTAGGTTTGTATATAGGAAAAAATAATTTTTTCGACAAAATTACTTTTGTTCCGACTAAGTACAAACCGTCGGTTGTCTAACAAAAGGAGACTCGAAACTGAGGATGGAAGGTGAGTGACCTGAATGTACCCTTTGAAGAGCCGCCAATAACTTCACATGACCTGATGTTAACCCAGACCCCCTACTCCTCATGACACTTTACACGGTAAGGATTCAATAGTGAAGAACCCAAGGGGCTCCGGCTGTTGTCCTAACCTCATGGTACTAATACTCACTCAGAGAGCTGTTCCTGAAGGATTCTTAGCCATCATTCTACTCTCCAGGTAAGTCAGTAGTGGCCAAGGCGTGTCATGGACAGTACAGTCATACGTAGGATATTACCAGGAAAACTCACTCATACCCCTTACATTCGGCCAGACTTAGGCGGGAATTGCTGGGTGTGTGTGTGTGTGTATTTCCAAATTGAGGTACGCAGTGCGGGTGACCAACGCCTAGAGGATCTCTTGGGCTGCGACAATGGGCCCAGAGAGAACACTTCTCGAGATTTGAACGTAACTTCTCGTAGGTAGAAGGAGGTGAAGGTGGTTTGACTCTTCCAGGTGCCTGCTCTCAATACCTGACCCACTGAGAGGTTCTTCCTGAAGAGCATAGAGGAGCCTATGCCCCTAACTTCGTGAGCCCTCACCTTTGGCATTGGTATCCTTCCTTGTTTTCGTAGGCCCTTCTTATAACCTGTCTGATCCAGAAGGAGATGGTATTCTAAGCCACCTCTTTCGGATGCTTGCCCGTGGCCACGAACAGCCGTTTGATAGCCGGTCTGAACTGTCTCGTCCTCTTGAGGTAGGCTTTCATGGCTCTGACCGGGCATAGATCAGTTCCTCTTGTCAAAGCCGGTAAAATCCCCCAAGGAAGGAATGGTAAAAGCGGAAAAAAGAATGGGTAAAAAAGGAAAACATCTCCTCTGGCTTGTATGGGTCTTGAGTCTTGGCTACAAAGCCAGGGAACAAACGATAACCCCATCTCCCTCCAACGCCTGGTATGTGACACTTCGTAGGACAGCGCTGTGTAGTTCGCTGCCTCTTCGAAGATGCCAGGGCTAAGAGGAAAAGGGTCTTCAAGGTGATGGTTCTTCAAGGAAGCTGAATGTAAGGGCTCATAGGGAGGACCTCTCAAGGATTCCAGGACTAAGGCTACATCCCAGTGGGGAGTCCGTAGCTCTCTCGGGGGACAGGTCTTCCTAAAGTGCTTGAAGAGCAACAAAATTTCTGGAGATGCAGCGAGGTCCATGCCTTTCAACGCGAATACTTGATTTAAAGCCACTCTATAACCCTCCACTGCCGATATGGATAGTCGTTTATCCTTCCTGAGGTGGTGGAAAAAACTCGCTAGTTGAGGGATGGTGGCCTCGTCTGGGGCAATGCCTTTATCTTGACACCAATCTTGAAACCGTCGCCACTTTCCCTGGTACAATCTGCCTGAGGAAGGTTTCACAGATTGGCCATGGCCTCAGCTAACTGCCTGAAAAACCTCTATCGCGGAGGATTTTTGATGACAGTCTGAACCCGTGTAAGCGGAGGGCCGACGATTTGGGTGTAGGCATCCGTTGTTGGGTTGGGCGAGGAATCTATTCTGTCTGGTAGGCTTACCGGGTCCTCTAACTGAAGATCAGCACTTCTGGGAACCATGGGGGCTTCCGGCCACCAAGGAGCTACTAAGGTTACTCGCAGGTTCGCGAGTAGCGAATCTTCTGAAGGATCTTCTGGAGGAGGGGGAAGGCGGAAAGGCGTAAGCGTCCAGGTTCTTCCAATCTTGCAGGAGGGCATCCTCCCCCGCTGCCTGCGGGTCTGGAGTGGGGAGAAGAACACTGGCAGTTTTCTGTTCCATGCGGTGGCAAAGAGGTCTATCGACGGAGAGCCCCACCTCTTTATCAGGCCATCTGCTACTTCTTGATGGAGGGACCACTCTGTGTTGATTATCTGTCCCCTCCTGCTCAGATGGTCCGCCCAAACATTTTTCTTGCCTGGAATATATCTTGCCTTGAGGTGATGTCCATTTCCTCTGCTAACTCCTGGATTTGTACTGCCAGGCGACAGAGATCCAGTGAGACTGTGCCCCCCTGTTTGTTTAGATATGCCCACCACCGTGGAGTTGTCTGACATTAGGCCCACCTTTTGTTTTTCCCTTGGAGTTGAGACAGGAAGTGCTGAAGGGAGAGGAAGACTGCCTTCAATTCCAAGACATTGATGTGAGCTGCTTTCTCTTCTTCCGACCACAGGCCGCTCACTTCTTCCTCCGTCAGGTGCGCCCCCCACCCTTCTTTGATGCATCCGTGAAGAAGAATCTCTGGGGTTCTCGACTGAGAGAGATGCCCCCTTGGAGGTGGGAAGGCACCATCCACCACTCCAGGGACTTCCTTACTTCTTGGAGAGAAGAATTTTGCTGTTGGGGTCCCCTTCCTGAGGAGACCATTGTTTCTTGAACAGCCACTAAGCGGCCTCATAACGCCTTCTGCTGTGAGGCACTAGTCTCTCTATTGAGGCCATTGTCCTAAGATGGACTGGCAGAGTTTTGCCGTGGGAGGGCTGGGCCCCAAAGCTCTCCGCACTTGGAGATACTAGGGCCGGAGACCCTGTTCCCTCGAGGGGAAGGGCCTTCATGAGGGATGAATCTAGTGTCATTCCGAGGTAACACCATCCTTTGCCTGGGAGTGAATCCGACTTGTCGAACATTCACCACCACTCCCAGTTCCTGAACGAATGACAAAACTAGCTGAAAGGCTGCTCCGCACACTGCGCAGCCGTCTCGGCTAAGATGAGCCAATCGTCCAGGTAGCGGAGGAGACGGATGCCTCTTGCGTGTGCCCAAACTGACACTATCTTGAAGACCCTGGTGAACACCTGTGGGGGCTGTGGCGAGGCCGAAGCACAGGCAGGTGAACTGCAGAGTCTTTCCCTTGCTGACAATCCTGAGGAATTTTCTGGAGGAGGGTGAACAGGGACTTGGAAGTAGGCTATCTTGAAGATCTATTGAGGCCATGAAGTCTCCCTCCCTGACACAAGCTCGAACGGAGTCTGCCGTTTCCATCCGAAACTTTGTCAGAGAAAGGAACTTGTTGAGGGTGAAAGGTCTATGACCGGCCTCCAAACCCCCTGTTGCCTTTTCTACCAGGAAGAGTCTGGAGTAGAACCCTGGACCTGGATCCCGAACCTCTTCCAACGCCCCTTTTCTTCTGAAGTAGCTTGGATATTTCCTCCTCCAGGGCCCGTCCGCGGTCCGAGTCCGGTCGATAGGAAGGGACTTGGATGGGGGTAGGGGATAGAGTGGGTGTCGATGGAAGGGAAGACGGTAGCCTGACTTGATAACCTGCAGGTCCAATCTTCCGCTCCTGCTTGCTGCCACACTTGCCAATTGGCAGCCTCCAAGCACCCCCTACCTTCCGCTGACGGGCAGGATCTGGCCTAGAATTTCTTGCGGGGACCTCCCTCTCTTCTGTTGCCCTTCTGCTTCCGCTCCTTTGATGGAAAGGGACGAGTCTTCTCCCTATGGAACTTGTCCTTCGACACAGAGTAAGGTTTCTTCTCCTCTCGCCTACGCACGGGTGAAAAGCCGGTCTCTGCGCTTCTCTTACCTGTTGGGGCTAATCTGTGGTGCTGGCCGTGGTCTATGGCCCGGGGTTGCGGAATTGGAGAGAGCCCTAGATTGGAGAGATCGCTCCTTCTTCTCCGCTGCCTTGCGAACTTCTTCCGCAGGAATAAGTTCTTTCTGGAACAGCGGGTTTTTCCGTAATTCCGTCCGTGGGAGGAGGTCTCTCACCACTGGGCGATTTGGCCTCCTTGAAGGCATTCTTCCTCTCCTTTTCACCTTACCATATTAGCCCACAGGACCGCTAAGTTGTCTGCTTGGTCGAGAGTGTCGTGATCCCACACTGCATGAACGAAGACAAGTTCTGCTGCTGCTGAGGCTGGAGCTCGGGTAAGAACTGCGGAAGTGCTGCCAGTAGACGTTCCATCCACGAATTCGTAGCGAGGGCCAGAGCTAGAGCGCGAATGAGTCCTTCGGTTTTCTGAGGGAGAGACAGCAGTGGTGCTTTTTCTGAAGGCGTCCGACTGACATCTAGAGATCTGCAAGGTCCCTGGAATATGCAGACTCCCTTAGTTTGTCACCTGTTGGCCTATAATACCTGCTGGCCCCCTGAGCAGGTATAGGAAGCCACCTCTGTTTCTCAGATACCCTAGTTGGTGAAGTCGTGGCTTCTCGGGACGCTCTAGCCATGGCTAGCCTAACCTGGTTGCTCCAGGGGAGGCTGACCGAGGGGGGCTGTGAATTCTTCAGGTTGAGCACCTTATGCCCTCTGACTGAAACTCCTGGTTCAGTTCCTCAGTTTCTGTTAGGCCATTGGCGCTTCTAATCAACGACAGAATCTGTTGTTGAATGATAGGGCTCGGGCTCCGCAGGTGATTGACTAGTCTGACTGCCGTCCGAATCGGGGTCAGAATCGGGCTCCCCCTCGAGCATGAATCGGGCTCGGAATCAGAGTCAGAACTGTCACCCAAATCTGGAAACAGTTCCTCTGACTTCTTTTCCAAAAGGAACTTCTTCCTGGCTTCTTCCATCCTACGGGCAGACTCCTCTAGACTGGTGTGTCTTCTTCTCCACTTGCTGGGAAACCTCCTTTTTGGAGCTTAAGTAGTCCTCCACCGCCTGTTTGACCAGGTTCGCAATGTCCAGTGCGGGAGTGAGGACCTGGGCCCCCATGTACCTAGGCTAACTGATGGAGGTGGTGCGGAGGTACTAGGCTCATGCCTAGGCCTAGCTTTTTCGGGCATCAACGCTGGCACTGGTCTCTCAGCGCGACCTAGGCCTTGCGGCATCGAAAGGTCTCCATTGATGCTCCTCCTCCGAGCGTTGTGGCTGGCTGGCTTCTTGCGTCGGGTTGCCGCAACTTCTGGAGGGGAGGGGGCCTCCCGGCTCCTGCGAGTTGGGTCCCGTTCCGGGCTCCTTAGCACTGTCCTCAGGATGGGAGGGTGAGGCATCAGGTCCGTCACCGGATCCCTCCTGGGGCTGGACTTGATTGTGCCCGAGAGGAACAGGGGGTTACCTTGGCACCCGCTGTGTCTCGGTACTGCTATGGTCATACCTAGATATTCGGTCCTTTATTGCTAGGCGGGAACAAGCTCTCGGTTGAAGACCCCTTCTTGTTACGCTTCGAGGCAGGAACATGGATCCCAGCCCCTAAGGTAGCTTCTTTCCTCTTACCTGCTTTTTCCTAGCCCCGACGACGAAGGTTTCTTTAGCCTAAGTTTCTTGGGAAGGACACTAGGCTCACTAACTAGGTCCCCCGTTAATAAGGAGGAAGGATTACTAGGCCTAGTGTTCTCCAATTGGGCACTATCCCCCTCACACACGGCCTTAGGCCCCACAGTAGTCGGCCTAGGCCTAGGCTTATCGGCATCAACATTAGCGTCACTGAAAACACTCTCATGCGCCTCTATAGAGCCTCCACTGATCATTATTCCACTGCGCACAGGTTGAACACGATGCATCAGGGGAACATTCAAAACCCCTACAAGCAATACACCAAAGATGAGGATCCGAGGTTGGCGAAGGCAAAGATGTACCGCAACGCATGCCATCGGAACACCACACAAATCCTCCCCGAAAAACCCACCATAGATCCGCCTTCCATACTTACAGGAAGTTAGGATGCTAGGTAATACTAAAGGATAAATAAAAGGATACGGAATAGGGCACTGGGGAAGCACTCAAGCACAGGATGTCAAAAGATATATCACGATAAAGAAGACTACAGTCGGCGGTCATGCGTTGTTTTATCTCAGTCGGGTCAAGGCGGAAGGAGTAGGTGTTGACACGACGGCTACCGCGAAAAGAATGGTATCACAATGACCTACCCAAGCTGGCCCGGGCTCACCCCGCGCCGTTTACCCCAGACCCAGTACAGCGATTCAAGTTTGAACTCTTTGTATGCGGTAGCGGCGGCGCGTTCCCGCGGGATATCCTTTTGTTAGACACCGACGGTTTGTACTTAGTCGGAACAATATACTATTCAATTCTATTTGTTACAGGTGCGAAGCATAGATGTCAGCTGATGACTTAGAAAAATATGTCTGGCATCATCTCTTTAAACAACACAGGGTATTATTTAGTTGCTTTATGTGTGTACAAACCTTTCAGCAGTTTGAATCTCATAGGGTAGTGTGTTGTGAAGCCACCATAGTATACTTGTAAAGGCTGAGGTTATAAAGTAATTTACACTAAACAGTTAGTCTAGTTATCAATAGTAAATTACAAATTGTCTAGTATGTCTTGCTGGGAACACTGGTTACATTATAAATGGTCACAAATCTGTTGCCGGGAACATGTAATGCTATGACAGAATATTTGAAATGTAGGACTCTGGAGTAGACAGTACTACTTACTTGTCAGTTTATTTTGTAAGTAAACTGCTGTTTGGCATTCAATACTGTATTACTTTACATAAATTGTTATTTATTTTATATTCAGTATTTTGGAGTCTGAATGCATGGAATTATTCTATTATTAATCTTCTAGTTTGTCTAAATAGATTCAAGCTTGACTTTTAAATGCCATTGCATCATGCAATGATTGAAAACTTTGAATTTTAACAAAGTTATGATGACCATCTACTTTGCATTTTTCAGTTTTTAATGAATTTATCCTGATCTACATTGGTTATTTTATTGGCCATTGTACTTTCAGATAATGAGAGTTCATTATTTGTTGTAGCCTTAGTTGTTTACTTGAACATTGATCAGTTGTTTTGGGCTTCATTTTGAGATATATTTTGTTTCAGTTGTATTGCAAAGAAGTGATTACAATTTCCTTGGTTATCATTATTTGTGGGGATCTTTTTTGTTAGGGTGAAGTTGGTACTGTACAACTAATCAATTTCTGACATCGTTGATGTTGAGAATTGCATTTAGCTGTTATGAAAAATTTTGTTGCATACATACAGTACTGTATATTGATGGTTATTCTAATTCTGTAGACTTTATGATTAGCAGAATTTAATTTTTAAGGGGAGTATTCAGTTTCCCTTTATGTACCTAATTTCTTTACTCCTCTAACCTTAGATCTTTTAGTTGTCCTATGATCATTCAAGGACTGGGAACTGTGAAGTATCTACGATATATTTTTATACGTTAGTATTATTAGTATGTTATGTTTTGTCTTTGGAGAGGCACTACTGAATAATTTGAAGGTTAAAGTATTACTGCTATCTTTCATAATCATTTCATCAACAGTTTTTTTGTCAGCCTTTTTTTTTTTAAAGTCTTGATTTGTTTAATTTTCTTTGGAATCAGTAGATGGTTATACAATCCATAGTTCAAAGCCTTTGATAAATTTTTTTAATTTTTTTTTCTTGACTTTATTTTGCCTTAATATGACTGTTGCTCTGCATGGGCTTCATTTCTACTTGATTCATGTTAAAGGATAAGGAGTATCTGCATTTATGCACTGGTTGTCAGCATTAGAGAAGGAATAATTGTCATCACACATCACCAGGATATATTCCTGTGACTACTAATAACGTGCACTTGAAGATGGTAGAATCATTCTACTGGGTTCCTTTGGGCTTCTACTGTACCATGAATAATTTGAAGGCGAATCTTAATCATCTATGATAATCATGCCAACTAGTACGTTTATTTGTATGAATAAGGAGCCATGCCATCTGAAATCACTGCTAGCTGAGTGAGGTAGAAAGACTAATCAGCTTGGCCAATTTAGATTAGAAACTACATAAGGCTAAGTGATGTCAGGTCTAGGTTGCTGGTCTCTAAAGCTGATCCCCACCACGCCCCAGTAACAGCAAGGAGGGATAGGAATTTGTTGGGTATGTAGCTTTACACAGTCTTATTTTGCTTATATGTATTGGCAATTATTTTTTAATCTTGCTTTGTCCCAATATTTTATATATTCAATTCTCTGAATTTCATTCTGACAGTTTCAAAATCCAAAATCTTTAGTCCTTTTACTTAGAATTTCAACCATCTCTTCTGGTACAAGATGCTACTATTGGATCCTCCCCATACATAATGCAGCTGCATTTTAAATGCAGTTGATGAAGAATATGACAAAGCTTTTGGAATATACAGATAATTATAAAAAATAAAAAATATATAATTTGAAGTAATAAGAGGTTAGATTGAGGACCAAAAAATAACAGGGTTTGGAGGAGCTAATCAGCCAATGATTTATATAGCAGTCTGGTGAGGATGAAATGCCCTACCTTTCTAAAAGCTGCCATTTCAGCATCTCAGTTTAGATATTATGCTACTGAACAGAGATGCTGAAGGTCAGAGACCTCTTCACTTATCTAAGGTTACAAGATAAGGATGTGAAACTAAGTTTTTGAACTGAACTATGACCTTGAGAAATATGGTATTGTTATGATACAATAAGTTTTATGCATACCTTACCTGGCAGGTATATATATAGCTTATCCTCTTTGACGCACTGGCAGAATTTCAAAAACTCGCGGCAACCGCTAGTACACTGGTAGTTCAGGTGATGGCCACCCCGTCCCGTGGCGCTGGTACTTGGAACTATTCCCGTTTTTCCTCAGATTTTCTCTGAACCCTGTCTCCTGAGGGGAGGAGGGTGGGAATTTAATTATATATACTGCCAGGTAAGTATGCATAAAACTTTATTGTATCATAACAATACCATTTTTATGCATGACACTTACCTGGCAGGTATATATATAGCTGATTGACATTTGGAGGTGGGTCATAGACAGCAACATCGTCATAATTCAAAATTAAACTAAATAAAATTTTTAGAACTATGTATTATGTTCCTTACCTGCTAAGGTAGCTGACTTCGTAGGTCCTGCCTCTTAGCCTGCTAAACCTTAGTAGCTCTCAACTAGGACGTGACTGTTTGTTGAGAAAGCTAACAATAAGGGTTCTGACAACTGGACGTGACCAATCTGCTGACAGAGAACCCTAGCCCTCATTTACCACGGGCATTCATGCTAGGAAAGTTAGTCACCTGAACCACACACACTATAATAATAAACACTAACCAACAAACTGAGCTGGTATTAACCTTCTCAGACAACCATAAAAACACTATAACCGAATAATTAAAAAAATAAAAACCTAGCATGTTATTAGGTTAGGTGGGGTGAAACTCCTTTGCCCAGTACTGTACCTGAGGATACATACGGCCTAACGTTTGACAATTATCAAAAGTTGTCTTCACGTCTCTAAGGTAATGAGAGGCAAACACAGAGTTTGTCCTCCAAAACGTTGAATCTATAATGTCCTTGAGGGCTAAATTCTTCCTGAATGCTAAGATGGCTAAGGACGTAGCTACTGCTCTCACTCATGAGCTTTAACTTTAATTAAACCGAATAGCATTCTTCCTGACAAAGCAAAAATGAGCATCTTTAATGACTTCTACTTACAAAGAAAGCCATTGCGTTTTTAGACATAGGTCTAGTAGGATCTTTAACAGAGCACCACAGAGAACATGAAGTTCCCCTAATGCTTCTTGTTCTTTCTACGTTAAAACCGTAAAGGCTCTTACTGGGCAAGAACCCTTTCTTTTGTTCTTGACCTACCAGAATCAGCCAGTCCTTCAATCTCAAATGATCTTGGCCACGGATGCGAAGGATTCTCATTCTTTGCTAAGACTCCTGTTGAAAAGAACAAACTGCTTTTTGTTGTGCTTCCAACCTATTTGCTTTGTCAATAGCTTGTAGCTCGCTAATCCTTTTAGCTGTAGCTAAGGCTACTAAGGAAAATAGTTTTCTTCGTTAGCTCTCGCAAAGGCGAACTGCCCATAGGTTCGAACCTATCCGTCCTCCAAGAATTTGAGAACGACATCCAAATTCCAAGAGGGTTCTGCAATGTCGATCCTTCTTGTATCAAACGATCTGAGGAGATCTCTAAGATTCTTGCGTCGTTGGACAGGTTTAAACCTCTGTGTCTAAAAACACTGCAGACAACATACACTTATAGCCTCTAATCGTCTGATTAGCCAAACCTAGTTCCTTCTTCAGGTATAGCAGGAAATCTGCAATTGTGTCACAGAGGTACTGGATGAAGAAAATCTTCCGATTCTTACACCATTTACGGAAGTTCTCCCACTTCGACTGGTACACTTTGATAGTCGATGGCCTTCGTGCTCTTGCAACTGCCTTCGCTGCTTCTCTAGAAAACCCCCTCGCTCTGACAAGTTCTTTCGATAGTCTGAACGCAGTCAGACCCAGAGCGAGGGTGTTCTTGTGAACCTGTCGAAGTGGGGTTGTTTGAGAAGATCTACTCTCGTGGGTAGACTTCTCGGAGAATCTACTGTCCATTCCAGTACCTCTGTGAACCACGTTTGGGCCGGCCAGTATGGGGCTATCAGAGTCACCTTGTTCCTCGACTTTCCCTGAATTTTTTCATTACCTTTCCTAAAATCTTGAACAAAAAGGGGAAAAGCGTACGCATCTAGACCCGCCAATCTAGTAGGAAGGCATCGACTGCGACTGCAAGAGGGTCCGGGATTGGAGAACAATAGTTCGGTAACCTCTTCGTCGCTGCGGTAGCGAAAAGATCCACTACTGGAGTGCCCCAGAGCTTCCACAGTCCTCTGGCATACTTGAAGATGCAATATCCACTCCGTGGAAACAAGCCGTCCCTGTGTCCGTCCCTGCTCAACAGATCCGCTCTGACGTTCTTCTCTCCTTGAATAACCTGGTGAGCAGGGTGACGTTTTCTCTCTGCGACCACAGAAGAATCTCCTTCGCCAGTTTGCAAAGGGACAACGAGTGGGTTTCCTCCTTGTTTTCGTATATATGCCAGAGCTGTGGTATTGTCCGCGTTGATCTGCACCACTTTGCCGCTAATCCACGTCTGAACGGCTTTCATAGCCAAGAAGATCGCCATCAGTTCCTTCCTGTTTATGTGCCATGCCTTTTTCTTTCTTCGTTCAAATTCCAAAGGCCTGACTTCTCCCGAGGGCCCAGCGTCGCTCCCCAGCCTGCGTCTGACGCGTCGGAAAATAATATCCGGTCTGGGTTTCCTCTGCTGGAGTGACGTACCTCTGACAACCTCTCCGGAACTAGCCACCACTTCAATTCCTCCTTTATCTTTGAAGGAATTGGAAACCGAAGGAATCTGGTTGCGATCTTCTTGGCCAGACTTCGTTCAGAAAGAACTGTAAGGGCCTCATGTGAAGTCTCCCTAGTGAAATGAACGCTCTAACGAAGAGAGTGTCCCCCAGCAGGCTCATCCACTCTCTCGCTGAGCATTGGTCTTTCAATAGGAATTCTTGCACTTTCCGTCGGACATGGTCTGCCTTTCGGTGACGGAAAACGCCCGAAAAGTCACTGAGGATATCAGAATCCCCAATAAACTAGCTCCTGAGAGGGGATCAACCGTGACTTTTCCAGGTTTACCATCAGACCCAGTTGCTGAGTTAACTCAATGTGATGTTCGTGTCCTCCAGACATTGCTGTTTTGATTGAGCTTCTTATGAGCCAATCGTCGAGGTAGAGAGAGACTCTGACTCCTGACAAATGAAGCCACTTCGCCACATTCGACATCATTCTTGTAAAAACTTGAGGAGCCGTGCACAGCCCGAAACACAGGGCTTTGAATTGATAAATCCTTCCCTGGATCACGAATCTCAAATATTTCCTGGACCTTGGATGAATTGGAATATGGAAGTACGCATCCTGAAGGTCCAGTGTTACCATCCAGTCCCCTGGTCGTACCGCTGCCAGTACTGAATCGTTCGTCTCCATCGTAAACTTGGTCTTTTCTACGAACAAGTTTAGATGGCTTACGTCCAGTACCGGCCTCCAACCTCCTGATGACTTCGTACTAGAAACAGACTGTTGTAAAAACCTGGGGATTCAGTGATCCAGAACCGGTTCTATTCGCCCCCTTTCCTACATGCTGACAACCTGATGCCAAAGAGCCTCTCTCTTCTCTAAATCGATGTAATGAGCCCCTAAGGCTTCTCGGAGCTGTAGCGAGATGGTGGTTTCTTGAGAAAGAGGTCTTGTACCCTTCCTTCGCTACCTTTACAGACCAAGGATCCGCTCCTTTGCTTTGCCAGACTTCCCAGAAGTCTAAAAGTCTGGCCCCCCACACAAGTCTGGAGGACTTCTGACTCATTGTTTGGTTGAAGTCTTGGAACCTCTTTTGGTTGGGACTCTTTTCCCTCTAAATGCTGGTCGGGAAAAAATTCCTACCCCGAAAGGGCTGCTGTGATGTCTTTGTATCCTTCGTGGTCTTCTTCATGACATTAGAAGGTAAATACTTCCTTACAGACGACGTAAGAAGATCTTGAGTAGCCTTCTGAGTGAGGGAGAGAGATATGTCCTTAATGATCTCTTGAGGGAAGAGCTGTCCTGAAAGAGGAGAGAACATCAACTCCGACTTTTGCGCGTTCGACACTCCTTTAGCAGCGAACGAGCACAAGAGATGTCTTTTCTTCAAGCGCCTGCTGTAAAAAATTGAAGCCAATTCATTAGCTCCATCTCTCAAGGCTTTATCCATACAGACATGATACTTCTCGCACAACTCGGATTCTGACGAATCTTCCATCTCCGAAGTCCGAGCCAGGGCCCCCAACGACCAGTCAAGAAAATTAAAACACCTCAAAAGTCCTATATATACCTTTGAGTAAATGGTCGAACTCCGAAGAAGTCCACCACACTTTGGCTGAATGTAAAGCATGTCTACGGGAGCTATCCACTATGTTGGAAAAGTCTCCCTGGGAGGAGGCAGGAACTCCCAGGCCAAGACTTTCCCCCGTAGCATACCAAACACCAGACTTCGAAGCCAACTTGGCCGGAGGAAATACAAAGAAGTCTTCCCCGACTCTCTCTTCCTCTTCAACCACTCATTTACGCGTTGAAGGGCTTTCTTGGCCGAAATAGACAAAGTCATTTTCAAAAACGACGATTTCTTGGCTGTCTTCGTCTTCGAAAATTGGGACAAGGGTGATGGCGGGCCTGAAGGTTGAAAATCTCCTTCAAACAAAGAAAGAAGGCACTCTGTTAGTCTCTTGTAGTCCGAAGAAGGAGCTTCCGTATTCTTGTCCTCTTCCGCACTCTCCGCAAATTCTTCCTCCTGCGAAGAAATATCTTGAAAACCAAGATCCTGCTGACTCTCCAAATCAGACTCCTTATGCAGAGCCTGTTTAGAAAGCGAATGCGGCACTGACTCCTTATAAAACTCCTCTCTTCCTTGTCGAGACAAAGTTTTGACTTGCTGCCGCCTGCGTCCTGCGTCCTCCTGAACGTATGCGTCCACCATGCGTCCACTCTTCCTCTTGCGTCCTGCGTCCTGCACTGCTTCGTCCTTCTTAAGGGACGCACTGCGTCCTGGCTCGCGTTGTACGTCCTGCGTCCTCTTGGAGGACTTAACCGGGAGAGACGAGTCCTTACGTCTAACCGAAGGTTGTTCGGGCTTCTCCCATGATTGAACAATCACTGCCAATCTCTCCTGCATGTCCCGCAGCACTTCCTTCGTTTCCGCCTCCTTACGAGACTCCTGATGATGAGGAGATCTAGGACGCACCGGGCTAACACGGAGAGGCGAGCGAACCTGCGGTCTACGTAGAGGAGTTCCTCTAACCGGAGAAACACCTCTCACCGCCCCGCTAGAAACTTCCAACTGACGCGAAATCCTCTTCCTTTTGATAGGGATCATTTCTTCATCCTCCGATGAAAAAATCTCAGGACTACTCCACCCTTCTTGGTCGAAAGCCCTTTCCTCCTGTGATGAGGACGGAAAGTATGACCTCTTGAGAGGACGCGATACTTCCGCGAAACGCCTACTCCTTCCCGAGGCCGAACTATCCGAAGAATAACGGCACTTCCCAGTATCGCCTTTTCTATGGCGTACTGCAGCAGCCTGGGACGTACCAACAGGACTGCCTGAAGGGACGACTGATCGCGAGTCAACCCCTCTCGCCTCCCTTCGACATGTCGACATGCCTTCTCCCTTGGGTCTGGAGCTTGACAGAGGTCTCGGTCTAGGAGCACGAGAGAGACGATCAGGCGCCCCCTCCACAACACTGTCACCAACACTTCACTTTGTCTGTTAATCGTTTAATTTTGATCTCCCATGGACGCAAGGGCAGCGAACACTTTCACTATTTGTGGATCAGTAGTATCCTCAGATACAGCAACTGGAGCAGGAGAAACCTGGGGGGAAGGTGCTACATCTACATGTGAATGAGCTGGAGAAGACACATGCAAAGATTCATTCAAAGGCTTACTCGAAGATCCCGATCTCTCACTCCTAGATACAGATCTTCTAACCCGATCTTTTTCTAATCTCTCCACATACTTCATAAGAGCCTTCCACTCTTTCTCATTCAGACACTGACATTCATTGCACCTATTGTCCCACGTACACACAAACTCCCGACACTTCTTACAAATAGTATGGGGATGGTATGCTACCGATGATTTCGGCAGTCTCACCTTACACCCTTCTTTCACACAAACTCTAAACATACTTCCTGAATCAGACATACTAAAACAAGATCCAAACAAAATGCGATTGCCACTCTAACTTCGTGAATACGATACCAATATCCAAAAAGTCAGTCAACGAGCAGGAAATTCTAACAGAGAACCAACAACGATGTTGCCGGTTCGGCTGGCAGAGAAAATCTGAGGAAAACGGGAATAGTTCCAAGTACCAGCGCCACGGGAGCGGGGTGGCCATCACCTGAACTACCAGTGTACTAGCGGTTGCCGCGAGTTTTGAAATTCTGCCAGTGCGTCAAGAGATAAGCTATATATATACCTGCCAGGGTAAGTGTCATGCATAAAAAAGTAATTATTAAACAATACATGGACCTGTCACATGAACCTTTGTCACATGTCACAATCTGAAGCCCATAAATCTTTTATAGATGCCAAGACCTATGGAAAAAAATAACATACTATGACCTTGGACCCTGAATGTAAAGAAGAAGAAGAAGAAAAAGTGGGAATCAGGCCTCGGGTCCATGTAACCAACCTACCGATGTTTCTTCTAAATCAGAGGGGAAAAAAAAAAAAAAAGCTGTAGACATACTAACAAATCATACCATGAGTTTTGTTTTGGGGGTCTGATGTTATCCCTAATAATTTGCACATTACTAAGAGACTGTAACAAATACTTGAAAAAGATTTTAAACTAGGCATAATTCCACATCCCACTAAACAGCAGGATCTTTGCATATTTAAGAAAACCACCTACATTCTATATGAGTTCCATATAATTTTGAATAAACACTTTCGGTATAGAATTAAATTATCTGGTTGTTAGTGAATTATTACCACTAGTGAGTATAACTTGATCATTACAGTTATTCATGAAATGCCTACAACTGTTTAAATTTTCATTAACAAAATATAGTACAGTGCTACAAAATATAAATAAAATGCTAAAATACATGAATGCTATATATCCAGGGAACACTTGATATTTTGTGCAAAAAAGAAACTTATTAAAATGCACCGAATGATAATTTCTTGGTCCTATGAAAGAAAGTCAGACTAAGTATAATGCTTCAAGTTAGTTTAGTCCGTACTGTATTACATTTTAAAAAATCAAGTGAAACAGACTAAACCAGCAATTTCTTAAGGTGCGTTCACATGGACGAACAATGCCCAACGGACAAACATGTTGCCATATCAAAGGCGAAGCAGGATGACGTCAAAAGCGTTGAACGAGGGAAGTAGATCTGGCAACAAACTGTGGTACCAGTTGAAATTGTATATCACTGTTCTTACTCTGCTCACAAGGCAAACTCTGGTAAGCAATTGTTAATTGGTACAATGTTTGTCTGTTGGACGTTGTTCGACCATGTGAACGCACCAAGTCACATGCTTATAATACTATTGCACTACTATATGAAATTTAATGCCTAACCATCTGAACCACTTTGGACATATGCTACAACAATCTGATATGTAGTTATTAAAATTCAACTGCCCTATACAATATAAAAGAAATCATTACATTAAAAATGCACGACATCTGCACATGAATGAAATGCAATGCCCTTGCTGCCCTTACTTATGCTCCCTATTTATAACAGCATTTGGAAAATGTTCCTCTAAATCTTTGGTAGCTGTACTTTGGCTTACACCTTGATGCAAAAATACATTGAAGTGGAGGTAAATGCACAGATCTGCAGTTTTTCTTGTTAGCACTATTCTGTTTCTGGATTTTGTTGATAAGAACTGAACTTGACATACATGATAAATGAATCTACTTAAGGAAACAATGAATCATCAGTGAAATATACACTTAAAATAACTGGTCATTCTGTGCATAAAATGGACATGTGGGACTGAGCAATAATAAAAATATAATCTAAAATTGTAATAAATTAACATCACATAAATAAGGCTCACCAGTAATTGTAAAATAGTCTTTGGAAATAACCATACGTTGCACTATCACAGATTACAAGATTATACAAAAGATATTTTTAGCTCCATTACCATTGTTCATTATCCTGACTTTACTTCTCTTTCAAACAAATCTTCCTCATCCAGGACTTTGCTATATCTATCTGTTCTGTGCACTGTACCTTTATCTTCCTCCTCTTCAAACCACATATGGTCTTTGATATGACTATAATCATTGTTATTAATATCCTCCATTAATAAATCATCTTCATTATGATTCATTTTGTGCCCACGTCGATACGATTCACCAATAAAATTGTCATCTAGCCCCCAATGAGGAGCTGTATTGTCCAACTCTGCATCTTCTTCCATGATGTTATCAGACAAAATTTCGTCTGCAAATTCCTCGAGCCTTTGCCTTCACGTTTTAGATGTGGAATCATATTTTTTCTTTGTTTTTCTGAATGAGAATCAAAGTTTTGTCCAATTTTAGGTAACATTTCCTTTGTGGGCCCACAAATACACATCCAGTGGTCTTTTCAGCACAATGAGCTATAAATCGAACGAAAAGGCCTTGTGTCCCCTGATTTGCCAACTGCAAGCAGTCATAATACATCATACGGTCTTTTGCTTTCTTAGATAACTGGAGGATACCCAGCCTGAAAATAATATAAAACACCATTATCTACATGAGAGACTTCAACTTTTTATTAAACATCATCCATCAAATAAACTGTAAAAATATACTACTAAAAAAATGAATAATACACTACTGGCTGGCAACACATTTCATAAGTTAGATTTAGCACAAAAGTTTTTAACATTTTAATCTTCTTGTTGGAGTACTGCTTCTCCATTGTAGTTTTCAGGAGCTGACTCATCTCAACTCTTGGATTGTTATGTCACCAGTAAAGGTTTATCTTGCCAACTCTTTAATGTTGGTTTCTGGCATAAACATAGTTAGTTCATTATCTTTGTAACAGTTATATCTCATAATTGTAAAATTCAAACCTAAAAATACCAACTAAAATTTATGTTCTGCAGTGTACATTGCACATAATGAATATTGAACACAACATAAATTTATGTTCTGCAGTGCACACTACAAATAATGAATATGAACGAGTAAAGAAATTTTGAAAATTTGTATAGTAAACACTAACAATAGTCAAGTCCACTTGAGAAAATACTTGTAAAATAAAAAAAATAAAAACCCATCAAAAGTACAAAATTGACAAACCCCCTGCATTTAAATGAAAAATATAAAGGAAAAGTGCTTAATAAACAATGGATTTGTATGATGAATTTGAAACAGTAAAAAGAAAATTTGTAAAAAGAAACCTCAGATTTGTACGATTTATGAATGAAATGGTTACTTACTAGATTTTTTCAGCAGGTTATGCAAGAGGGAGTTTCTCAAAATGGCCAGTGATTGTGCCTGGACCTCTGGTTCCTTCCTAAGTAACATGATTTTGTGATAAAAAATTTTTGATAATACATTATTAAGAGAAACTACAACAATGTAAACTTACCTGCATTAATAAAAAGTTCATAAGGAGCCTAGCCGTTCTCCCATTCCATCTGAAAAAGGGATGTATGAAACTAGCTTGTATGTGCCAATGCAGCATACTTAATAGGTGCATGTCCTGGCCAGTGCGAGTTTAGCCATGACACAAAATCCTCCATAGCAGCTCCAAATGAGTTGGTGGTGGTGGGGACATGATTGCTGACATATACCGATAATCATAAAATTATAAGTATATTGAACAGAAATCTTTATCATAAAACTTTTGTTGTGGCAATATCTAATCATGAAACATATTAAAATTAAATCTTAACTGCAGAGAGCTCCCAAAAAAGAGCAAGATAAAGACATCACAATATTATGGTTTATCAAACTTTTTGGGTTCCACCAGGTCTGAAAACACTAATTTGCAGAGCCATATGACCAAATACATCAGAGCTTGAGTAATATCTAGCTTCACCACAACCAAAAATATAATAACACAAACAATTATGACATCTAACAGCAAAAAATACTGTAAATATTATTTTCCCTACTCTCTCACCGTTACCTCTTCATGTCTGGTCAAGGGCAGCATCATTAGAAAAGATAAAAAAAAAAAAATAAAAAAAAAATGCAAAGAAGGAAACTTATCCTCACAAATGAAGTGTATATTCTACACATTTAAGTCCTGTGGGGAGGGGGGGTGGAAATATACTACACTGTACTACTAAATTTAAGCTGCAATTGTAGTTTGAAGCTGATCAAAACAATGTTCAAGCTGCTAATAACTATTAAAATTATTGTGCATCAGCACATTAATTAAACTTCGTAAACTTCAATATAAAACTCGACCGTAAATAAAATTTGGGAGAAAAGTATTTTAATTAAAAAACACTAAGCATGAAAGAAATTTTACTGTTCTTTTCACATACAAGATAACTACGTAAAGCTCATCTGATGAAATCAAGAGAGATAGCGAGCTGATTCAGTTCAGTTTTTTTACACCAAAAAAGCATGCCCCCACCCCCATCTACTAACGAAAAAAAATTACTAAATTTAATCACAGCGAGAGCATATAACCTTGTCTTACATGAATAGAGTAATATCTAGAGGTCCTTAATGGTAACAGGCAAAAAAATCGCTCTGAAGCAGGTTAAATACTGCAAAAAGTAAATTTACCTTGTAATTGCCCTTAGCTGATTTCCAAAATAAACCATTGATCACTAATGTCCTGAATTTTATAATACGTAGTACAATATAATAATGAGAATACATCATAATATTATTGGATAAGTGAAGTAAAACATAAGGTTTGAAAGAGCCATGAAAAAGATCATATTCGGATGTTTGTATTTTATGGATACCATAGGTTGAATATTACATCTTCAGCGCTAGATCCTGAGGTGAAAATCCTCAAATTGATATTTCCACTTTGCACTGATATTATCCTGAAGCAGGATATACCATGGTCTTTTTTCTCAGTGTGTCTAAAATGTATTGCAAATTTACCATCAATGTAACCTTGTACACGCGGTTGTTGTCAAAAACTTAGGATGTATACGTATTAGTAGGTTTTATTATTATTAGTGCCTTTATCATTTGGTAAAGGTTACTTGTAAGCTTTATTGTCTTCCTTATCACTCTAGGTATACTGCTAGCCTTGAGGCAATAGCCTAGTTTGTACAAATATATATATAATGTTAATACAAGTACAAATATACAAGGCAGTTTAAAATTTTGGGGATAAATAATCAATCATGGCTTCTTTTTGTTTAAAATTTTGTCTCACTACCAAATAGCAATAAAAAACCTGCTATTTGTAAGATGCAGTACTAGATTGGTGGTAAAAAGAGCAAGTACATAAGAACTATTACTGTTAATATGGTTAATAAATCGTGCTTCAAATTCTCAAATCTAAAGTATAAAGTGTACGTATAATTAATCGTACTTATCCAAATATTTTACTAAAAATTTTTATTTTAATATTAATAAATATATAAAATTAAGTAAAGTTATCATATCTGTAATCTACCATAGATTGCCAAATAAGTTAAACTATTTTCCCTTCTGACCTGTGTGAAAAACGTACACCATGTGAATACGAATTTATATTAACCCTTCAATGCCCGGCCTCTATTTACCAGTGTCTGTCGTATGCCGGCGGCGTTCGGTGAGTTTGCATCAAAGCGGAAAAGTTTTTTTAAAAAAATCACAGTACGCTAGTTTTTTAAGATTAAGAGTTCATTTTTTGGCTCCTTATTTGTCATTGCCTGAAGATTAGTATGAACCATCAGAAATGAAAAAAATATCATTATCATATATAAATATTGGAATATATGACAGAGCAAAAATAAAATTTCATATAATAATTGTATCAAATCGTGCTGTGAGCAAAACGGTTAAAGCTAATGAGTTAATTTTTTTCCATTGTATTGTACACTAAAATTGCAAGGATTTAGGGTATATAAAACAAATTGTAAAACGATAAAAGCAACATAGAGAAAATATTAACACAAAATGATGCCATGAATTCGAAACACGCGGACTAAAAACAAATTTTTTTCAAAAAGTCACCATAAACCAAAATATTGTGCTAGAGACTTCTGTTTGTTTGAAAATGAAGGTAATTGATTGAATATTACTATATTGAATAAGTGTTTTTAGGTTACAATGGCAGTTTTTGACTATTTCGGTCGAGTTAAAGTTTGACCAAAGTCAAATTTTTTTCTATTTATAGTATTTATATTAAAATATTTCAAACTGATAAAAGCTACAACCATGAGTTATTTATTTTTGTATTTTACATGAAATTGCATACATTTTCATATATAAAAACACTTTTAGCACGGCTCATATAAAAGGTGGTGCAAAAATTATAATAAGTTTTTTTTCAAAAATTCACCATAAATAGAATATTGTGCTAAAGACTTCTAATTTGTTGCAAAATGAAGGTAAAACGATTGAATGTTACTAGAATGTAAGAATTTTGTTAGCTTACAATTGCAATTTTCTACTACTTCGGTCGAGTCAAAGTTGACCGTAGGTTTAAATTTTGGCACTTTATGGTAATTTATAAGACAATATTTCAAAACTGATAAAAGCTATAACCATGAGATTTTTTTGGTTGTATTCTACATGAAATTGGCACATTTTCACTATATAAAATTTTATGTAAACACATAATAGAAAAATGGTGCAAAAATATGACAAGGTGACTAAAGAAATTCAGAGATTTTCAGCAGAGTTACTGTGCGCAGAGAGGTAAGGAAGTTTTTTTTTTTTTCAAAAATCTTTACCTTAAATCAAAATATTAAGCTAGTGACTTTCTGTTTGATTGCAAAATGAAGGTAAATGATTGAATGTTACTAGAATGTAAGTTTTAGCTTTTTTACAACTGCGTTTTTCAATTTTCTTTTTTCGGTCGAGTCAAAGTTGACCAATGGTTTGAAATTTTTGGCACATTTTGTAATTTATATGAAAATATTTCAAACTGATAAAAGCTACAACCATGAGTTACTTTTTGTTGTATTCTACATGGAAATTGCGCACATTTTCATATATAAAAACTTTAGTAAAACAGCCTAATATAAAATGGTGTAAACATTACGACAAAGTGACAAAGAATTTCTGAGATTTTTGGCCGAGTTACTGTGCGCGGATGTAAAGAAAAGTTTTTTTCAAAAATTCACTATAAATCGAAAGATTTGTGCTAGAGACTTCAATTTGTTGCAAAATGAAGGTAAATGATTGAATATTGCTAGAATGTAAGAGTTTTAGCTTACAAGTGAGTTTTTCTACCATTTCAGTCGAGTCAAAATGACCGAAGGTTGAAATTTTGGCACTTATCGTGATTTATATGAAAATATTTCAAAACTGATAAAAGCTACAACCATGGGTTGTTTTTTGTTGTATTTTTACATGAAATTGCACACATTTTCATATATAAAACTTTATGTAATAGCTAATATAAAACGGTGCAAAAAATTACACGTGACAAAAGAATTTCTGAGATTTTTCAGCAGTTACTGCGCAGACGTAAGGAATAATTTTTTTTTTCAAAAAATCACCTAAATCGAAATATTGTGCTAGAGACTTCCAATTTATTGCAAAATGAAGGTAAATGATTGAATATTACTAGAATGTAGAGTTTTTAGCTTACAGTTGTGTTTTTCAATCATTTCGGTCGAGTCAAAGTTGACCGAGATTGAAATTTTGGCATTATTTTGTGATTAACATGAAAATATTTCAAAACTTATAAAAGCTACAACCAATGGGTTTTTTTTGTTTTTTTGTTGTATTCTACATGAAATTGCGCACATTTTCATATATAAAACTCTTATGTAACGGCTACTATAAAACGGTGGAAAAATTACGACAAAGTGAAGAAGAATTTTCTGAGATGTGTCATGATGCTTTCTAGTGCGAGAAGAAAGCACTTTGCGCATGCGCGGCTGGGTAATGCTTGTAAACAAAAACAACAGCGTGATCCGTAAACTCCCAGCATCCCTCAAGGCGCGATTTAAATTTTTTTTTTTGCAAACTAGCCTATAACTATTTTTCCCCGCAAATATTTTTTAAAAAACTTTTATAGTCGACGTACCGTACGTCCACTTAGCACCTGACAGACAATTTTAGTCGACGTATAATACGTCCATCGGCGTTTAAGTATTAATTTTTATCTGAAACATCAAATATGAAGTGATGTCAAATATTATAAGGCAAAACACTCCAAACCACACATATGTATACAGTATTACTAAAAATATAAAAATTAAAACTCTTCACCTGTGTCGTACGTAAATGGGCCTGCTTCCAAAGGATCAACGTGACCAGCACCCTACGATGAATTTCCAAGATGTCATGGAGTGATATACGGCCTATCCGATGCACCAAAAGTAGTGTTTATATATTTGAGAGGCCATATCTAGGCTAAAAATCTCGTTATGTTCCATCACATCTTACCTGAAATATATTCAGTGATAAAACACGTTTTCATCGTAAAATGACACCTTTTTGATTCAATTTGTATTTTCATAACTTAACATTAGGAAAATCCAAATCTCTAGCACCAGCTAGGTTTAAACCAGTAAAAACTTAATAAAAAATGATATTGTTATAATACAATAAGTTTCATACATACTTACCTGGCAGATATATACATAGCTATCGACTCCGTCGATCCCGACAGAAATTCGAATTTGTTTCGCGGCACACGCTACAGGTAGGTCAGGTGATCTACCTGCCTGCCGCTGGGAGCAGGGACTAAGGAACTATTCCCGTTTTCTAATCAGATTTCTCTCTTCCAACCCCCTGTCTCCTGCGGGGAGGGGCTGGGTGGGTCATTAGTTTGTATATATCTGCCAGTAAGTATGTATGAAACTTTATTGTATTATAAACAATATCATTTTCATACATTCACTTTACCTGTCAGATATATACATAGCTGATTGACAACCCTTTGGTGGAGGGCAAGAGACATCTAGTTACTGACTAGACAGGTAAACAAACCTATGTTTGGTAGGTATTTTATAGACCTTAGTTCCTCTGTGTTTCTAGACGAAGGATGGACTTCTAGCTATTGCATAGGAGTCTGCTTCATCTCAAGAGCCTTAGCGAGATAGTGATCTGTGGCCAAGAGTTTCTTGTGGATCTGTCGATGGGGTCTCTTCCACTTACTCGACAGAATCCTAACTGGGTTTCGTTTGTCCAATGGGAGCACATCCGCTTATATTCAACACGCACTTATTTAAGGAGCGCAACACGATCCCGATCACCTGTTCCTAACATGAGGGTTCGCGCTAAATTGAAAGAGAGTTATCCCCCAAACCCCTCCTTTCAACCTCCATAAAAAATCATTGAGTTAAAATAAATTCAAAACTCCTTACTAAAGGATCAGTGTTCGGCTCCTTATCCCAGCAACGTATCCCGCTGATACGTATAAACCAAGAGAGAAGAATCTCTCGTAGGTTAACTTGACGTCCTTCGTGTAATGAGAAGCCAACCCATAATTGCATCTCCTATATGTTAACGCTAATATGTCTTCCTGACATATTGTTCCGAAAAGAAACAAGAATTTGCAACAGCTCGCACTTTAGAGCTTTTTAAATTCTCAGCTGTTTGAAGGTATTCATCAAGTCACTTATGAAATACTCTAGAGATCACCATTGTTTCAAAGAAGACTAGGACTTTCTTTGAACTGGATCTACTCTGGATGAAGCATAGCGCCTGGCTTGCGCCTGGCTGGCGCGAGGAGTATCCTGTTTAGAATACTCCTGCGCCTGACAGTCGTAAAAAGAAAAACTATTCGAATAACTCCTGGCACCTGGCAGGAGTATCGCTCTTCGAATACTGGCTGGCGCCTGTTAGAGTATAGCTTCGGAATACTCCTGGCGCCTGGGAGGATAAACGTGCTTGGGATCTCCTGGCGCCTGGCAGGCGCAAAGCGCCTCGAATACTCCTAGCTTTCAGCAGGCGCCTTGTGCGCCTGGCTAGGCGCAAAGCGCCCCGAATACTCCTGGCTTTCAGCAGGCGCCTGGGGCGCCTGGTAGGGCATTTTCATCAGGGCCCCTGGCGCCTGGCAGGCGCATTTATCATTCAGGCGCCTGGCGCCTGGCAGGCGGCAAAGCGCCTCAAATACTCCTGGCTTTCAGCAGGCGCCTGGCGCCTGGCAGGCGCAAAGCGCCTCGAATGCTCCTGGCTTTTAGTAGGCGCATTATGTTCAGAATACTCCTGGCGCGTGTAGGAGTATTAAGTTCCGAATCCTCCTGGCGCCCTGGGGGAGGAGTATAAGTTTCGTAATACTCCTGGCGCCTGGGAGGAGTAACGCGCCTGGAATCCTCCTGGCGCTTGTCAGCGCAGAGCGCCTCGAATACTCCTGCCTTTTAGTAGCGCATTTTGTTTCAGAATACTCCTGGCGTGTGGTAGGAGTATTAAGTTTCCGAATACTCCTGGCGCTTGGGAGGAGTATAAGCTTCGGAATGCTCCTGGCGCCTGGTAGGAGTAAAAAAATCTAGAATACTCGTGGCTCCTGGGAGGAGTACCGAGGTCCGGGTACTCTAGGCGCCTGGCAGGAGTTACTCTTTCTTCCCGAATACTCCTGACCTATGGGAGGCGCATCTAGTTCCGATACTCCTGTGACTTGGTCGGAGTATCGCTCATGGAATGGCCTTTCGCATGGCCAGTATATTGCGCTTAGCGGGCGCCGCTATACTCCTATCAGGAGTTTCTCTCTTCTCCAGTTGGCTCTTGTTGCTTGGATGAAGATCTTGGACTAGAACGATCTATAGTAAAGTTCACTCTTTGCGCTACTTGGCGCCTGGCTCCTAAGTTGGCGCCAGACGCTTGGCAGGAGTTACTTCCTTCCTCACGTCTTCGCCTGCCTAACGCATCGGCTTCCCCCCCAGAGATGGGCCCGCTTGTGCGACAACTCCCCTGTAGGGTTCGTCGCGCTCGACAGGAATCGGTATTTGGATCTCTTCATCAGAAGTTTATCATCCTTTTTTAACGAGTATGATCTTTAGAAAGTACTCCTACCAAAGACGCTAATTGCTCCGCACATTCATCACAATTTTAGTCCGCTCCATCCCGTAGACATAGGAAATCTCAAAATTCCAGAGACACGTCTTCCTCCGAGGAGGATCATTATTGCATACTTTCCGTTGCTAACGAGTTCTCCCCTCCTACATGTTGACGAGTTTTCTCAAGTTGCAGAAGCTTCCCTATCCTTGCCCGAAGGAAAGGGAAGGAGCTTGGACTTTAAAGAGATTCTGAGCTGAAATGGTTTATTTCTAGCTCTTGAATGCATCTCTCTGAACTTTTTGGGAAGTAGTTTGAGCCCTTCTCGCATTCCCAAGACTCTATCAGTAAAACGTTTAAACCTTTTTCTTCTTCTGTAGATGACAATGTCACTACATTACCCGGACAACGAAACTCTATCTAACAGTTGATCCAGGAATAAAAAGGCTTTAGTTCTCTTGCCAAACCTAAACCTATGCTGGCCAGAAAACCCATTACCGAGTCGTCATAGAATTTGGATTCCAGATTCTAAATCCCCAAAATTTCACTTGTCCCTCTTGATCGTTTAGGCCCAGAGAACCTTTGATTAGGCGCAGTTCATTTTGTCGGACCACGGAATCTAGGCCCAAATTAGGATCCCATTCTAAGTATAAGATCTCTTAATCTTATCGTATAGAGTATTGTATAAGATCCCCGAAGATCTTATTCTCTACTATGTCTATATTCTTTGTCTAGACAAAAAGAATTATATCTTTTCACTGTGTTCATGATAGCATAATTACCAAGTGATTCTTCCCTCTGAAAGGGAAGAAAATCCTTATGTAGTTCACCGAGGTATCGGAAGAGGACAGTTTTCCTTTCTATCTAGCCACGATCTGCAGCAACTCTATGTCTTTCACATATTTAAAGGAATTATCAGCTTACCTTTGAAAAATCCTCTCATCATATTTACTTGTGGTCATCTGCACGCAGACAGAGTCAGAGTGAATAGGTTTTTCCAGGTCAATATTTATAATAGATTCCGATCAAATCTCCTTAGAAAAACTTCCGACACATGCTGAAAAAGAAGGAAAACGTGACTTCTGTGAATCCAACCTTTTTATTTCCAAAATGATGCATCATCTTTTTCTTCCTTAGATGCCATTATTTTAATATGTGTTAAGAATATATACAACTAGGGGGAAAAAAAAACTAAAGTTTATTCCCCTGAAAATTTTTAAAGATAGCGTATCTTGCTACCCTCTTTTTGTTTCGCGGAAAAGGAGCAATCTATAATAAGTTCGTTCATCTTTCGCCTTGCGAAGATATCTGTCCGAGGCAGAGAGATAATCCTTAGCAACACGAATACGATGTTTTATTCATGTTTGGCCTAAAAATTCCCTCATTCGTGGTTAAGTCCATGATTTTATGGGGAATATACGGTGAGCATTCGATCCTTTAGGAGAGAAAGATGTAACCCCCCACCAATTCACGACGAGAACCGATGGTACTGGATTGGCTCACAATTACAGCCGTGTCGTTCACTGCCTGGCTGCCTCATTCTGAGTTGCCAGTTACTCCTTTTCAATGAATGGAAATAATAAAATTATTCTCGAGTCTAGTCCACTCTCAATAATGCAAATTTTAGGCAAACACCTTGTTAAATACCTAGGCTGAATAGTATTGTCGTAATAAAACCTTTTAAGCGAAGTCTTTACTAGTAAAATCCTTTAAGGATATAGCAAATCCCGTAGCGAACCAGACAGGCAACTATGGTATGCGTCTTATGACTTGTCCTCAGTAGTCATATACAGCAAGCCTTCTACGACCCTCTTTCCTTTTCTGACATGCAGAGAAAGAAGAAATCTTACTCTCTTCGTTCATTTCGTCAATAATCCCGAATGAGTATTAGTCGAAAGATATCGCAAATGACACCGAGGATCGAAGATAATCTCTCCAGCTTTTATTATCTTGGAGATAAGTCCAGTATTTTACGCCTTTCTTATCTGGAAGAGCCTCTAATCCATGAATGAGAGCTCGTACGATCTTGTTCAACTTCTTAAACGATTGCCCCTCTTCTGTAAATGGTTGGTTGCAATCTATTTTGGAAGGAGGATGATTTTAATATCCTCTTACTAATCCTGAACTAATTCTCACAATTCTGCTTTATCTTCCATTCCTCAATTTTGGGGCAAGATGAGCAACCGAAGGAGAGCGCTTCCTTTCGAAAGGTGAAGGGCTATTCGCAGTATGGACTCTAACCTACAAGGGCTACGGCAGCCTGTTGCTACATCTTGCAGTCCCTTGCCTGGAAAAAAACCGACTTGCTCTAAGCCTTTTTATTGCAATAAGACGATCCTGACAAAGGGCAAACGGCCCGCCTGTCGACAACTCCCGTCCCTATCAGGAAAGCCTTGAATGTCTTTCACCCTTCGTCTGGAGGAACTCTCGGCGGTTTTGTCAAGCTCTTCTTGTAGGAGAAAGTGTCCTGGCGCTAAGCAGGAGTATCTTGCCTAGAATACTCCTGGCGCCTGGTAGGAGTATCCCGTTCCGAATACTCCTGGCGCCTGGGAGGAGTATCATGCTCGTCGGAATACTCCTGGTGCTTGGCAGGAGTATCGCGTTCCGAATACTCCTGGCGCCTGGGAGGAGTATCGTGATCAGAATACTCCTGGATCCTAGAAGACGTATCGCCCTTGGAACGTTTTCTTGTTGGAAAATTCCGAGCATCTGACAGGCGATCCTCGCCTGGAAAGTTCTGTACGTCTGGAAGGTTATTTGAATCTGGAATCTTCCGCCTTCTGGAAGGTTCCGCTTGTGCGGAAGGTTTTGTGTGCGGAAGGTTCCGATCTCTTGTATATTTGTTCTTGCTTAGAATTCGACATACTTCCATTTTCGACATAGCCTCCCTTTCTTCTGAATGAGAAGGACTTCCATTTCCGATGAAGATCCTGTTCATCGTGCTTCAGGCGCTTTGCGCCTCGTTTCAGATGCTTTGCGCTCGTTTCAGGCGCTTTGCGCCTTGTTTCAGACGCTTTAGGCGCCTTGAGCCTCTTTACCGGAGTTTTTCATGTCCAAGGAGCTAGAAGCTTAAAAAATTATATATATGTGTGTAATCATTAAACGAGATCCATATAATTCATTCAATCAACAAATATCATTTAATATCTAATTCGATCTCTCAGAATAGATATTTTCATATACATGTACCGATGAGGAATTTATTGAAATAACTATTTTAAACCCCCACCCCATGGGATAGAGCCCCCCCCCCCCCCCCCGTCCAGCTGTACGGGGGGACGAACTCGGATAGGGCAATGCCTCTACCGCAATCTTTCTCCGTCTCTTCTGAGGTTCCGATAGCCAGACGAGAGTATCTTGCATTTTCATTTAACCTACGCCGTTGAATGTTTCTTCTCATTATTCGTTAAGACGATAATTAATAAGGGGAACACATTGAATTAGGATGCCTTTCCAATGGCTATCCCTGGCAGTCTGGGACGTTCTACAGAACCTGCCGAGGGGACGCCTGATCGGTGGGGATTCTCCATAACCTCCGTACGGCTTTCGACATTCCTTCTCCTCTGGGCCTGTGAGTCTGGAAGAGGTCTAGGCCTGGGAGCGAGACAGAGCCGATCAGACGCACCCTCTAATGCAATGGGGAACACTATAATCACTTCTTACCTTATAATAGCTCGTATCTTGAGCTACATTCCTTTATCTTCAAATTGCAAATGAATTTGTAGTTTCTGTGAAGTAAGAAGGTGATGAGGAAACAACACTACTAGTACTGTTAATATTCTAACTGCTTGTCAGAACGAGGGCTATTAAAGCTCCTAAAGAAAGCATATCTAGTTCTATGTTTTCTGACTTCCTCAAATCGGAAGTTACCTTATTTTCCTCAATCAAATTCTAACATTTATTACACTTCATCAATGAATAAATATTTATATTTCCCTTTCTTGCAAACTATGTAATTGTCTACCGAACACTTCGGTAGTTACATATACTCTTTCTTCGAAAACTTCGAAGTTAATTCATTAAAGTTATTAAAAAGTTATTAAAGAGTTATTAAAAACGTATGCCAAACCAGCGATCCAGTAATTCCCTTCCCTTGTAAAAGTCGGCCAGAAGATCGAGGCGATGAAACACGAAAATCCAATCAGGAGGGAAAGCAAACATATGTTTACCTTGCCAGCGACAGAGAGAATCTGATTAGAAAACGGGAATAGTTCCTAGTCCTGCCTCCCAGCGGCAGGCAGGTAGATCACCTGACCTACCTGTAGCGTGTGCCGCGAAATTCGAATTTCTGTCGGGAATCGACGGAGTCGATAGCTATGTATATATCTGCCAGGTAAGTATGTATGAAATTGTGTATTCAAGGAAATATTCGCAACTGTACTTTATCACGAGTTATGTGGGGCCACCCACATCCCCCTCAGCAACTCATAACCCATGTCAGTTATTCTTTGAGCCTTTATTGCCATTCATAAATAGTACATTGCTAAACTAGTTATGACAAATAACGAGATGATAATCCTGACACAACACACCACACTTACCCACTTTACCATGAACCCTGCTTAAGCCAAACAAGAAAATCTTTTAGTATCGAGGATAAAAGAGTAGCGTGGTAACCCACATTTACAGTACTGAATTATCGAGGATAAAAGAGTACAGGGTGGTAACCCACATTTACAGTACTGAACTATATGTGGCAAAGAACCATGGGGTATCCTGCTGAAGAATCTTCACAGGTGGGTCCCTATATCATTGACAACTGTAATCGAACCTCCAAATGTTTACATGTTGATGTGAATATAATAGTATTGTATTG
>NC_061107.1:90239072-90254072 GCF_015104395.2 Macrobrachium nipponense
GATTTCTTTCTTGTGACAATTTTCATAGACTCATTCATAAGTCTCAGTTTTGTATTTTGTAGCTTATTTCATGTCCCTTCTTCATTACTTAACCAATTATTATGCAATGTGTTAGTCATATCAAGAAATTTCTGTGGGGAATGGTTGCATGATATAATCGTGTAACCTGTAAGAAATAGACGAAGGTCAGCATATCAACTCGCAAGTAATCTTGAATTTGCTTTCAGTTAGAAGTCTGTACTAATTACATGGCATTTAAAAAAAATATCGTCTTTCAGAGCGGCCTTCGAAACGTCACAGTTTATGAATAAAGTAAATTCATCTGTCTGATGAAAAGTTTTGTCAGAAGGTGAATAAAACTCGGTGTCGCTATAAAACACTGTAATTGGAATGAAATACCCCATTTATTTCGATTTTGCAGCATTTCAGACCTAACAAGGAAGCAAATAAGATTATTTAAGACCATTATACAATACAAAAACAATTACGGATACTGTGTACACTAGGAGACATGTTTCCACGGCAATTTTTAAATGCCTGTTTTAATTCCTTAAGTCAACTCAAGTTGCTTAGGAATTACTTCAGCAATAGCGTAGGAAATTAATTTTATTGTGGGTTCTTTTTGGCAAGCGATTTCAGTATAATACTCTGGGTGTGCTACTGTAGGTATATGAAGGATATTCTAGAAACAGTTGTAAGTGGTATGATGATTTTGTTGTATTAGGAATTTGATACAAACATTCCCATGATATTCAAGGGTAAATGGAAGATTGGTATACGTCACTTTCCACCGAGGTCCGTTGTAAGGAGGTTTATGCTAGATTCAGATATGTGTATTCTTTATTTTGAAGCATATTCTCGCATCATACCCCTAAGTCATCAACATCGGCAACAAAGTCCATACTTTTTATTGACCGAAAATACATTACAACACTTGCTTCTGATTCTGGCGTTATAATGTGAACAACGGCTGCACACAGTACTCACGAAACCAAGAACACGAAGGATAGTCTCCCAGAAAGGTAAAGATCACCTCCATAGTCAACAGTTCAATGGAACAATATTGAAAATTAAGAAATCTTAAGTTTCCTTTCTTCTACTGGAGAGGCTGGGCTTCGGCTTGGTCATTTGGAACGGATGGCGGCTGTCTTGTTGGCTGGCCAGAGTAATTCCAAGACTGGACTGTTCCAGAGCAGAAGACTAAGTAAAAGATCTCAGTGAGGACATAAATAGGGACGCACATCCAAAAGACTCTCTGCCAGGCTGCCATTGTTTGCTGGAAGTAATTTATAAAGGGAGTCAGTGGATGGAACAGAAGTTAACAAAGATGCGCAGAAAATAATTATTGCATTTAGAAGAAGGTTACACCGGTATCTAGAAGAAAATGATATAGAAATTGGAATATGTAAAATTACAAAAGAAATATACGTAAATGGAAAGCGATCCAGATAAGAACTGGAAACTTTCGAATACAAGAGAAAAAAAATGCAAGCTAATATTATGAACTATTGAAAATTAACTAACAAATGTATTTTGTAATTGGTACCAGAGTTTCAACTTACGATCCCAATGACAAGCAAAGGTGTCAAACTTTCAGATTCATGGTATTTCTTAATTTGTTCTGGATTTCTTGGGCATTTTTAAAATAAGGCGAGCCTTTGTTTCTTATAGTATCGCCTAATTAGATACGAATAAAGGATTTTAAAAATGGGTAAAATGTGACCCTACAGTGAAATCAGTCAATAGGAGAGCGAGAGATATTTACATGTAGCCTGATGGCTTTGACTCACCTGACCCTCTGTGAGGGCACCGACTGCTACAGGTGCAATGAAGGATGCAATGGAGGCGAATGTGTTGCTGATTCCAAACAGCGTTCCTGCAGTTAAATATAATCACATATATTAGACTCTATTTCACAAAACATATCAAAATTGACTCTCAGTGAGTTTACGGTAAGATAATACTTGCGTCTGTCAGTTGGAGAGTCTAGTGAGGAATTTAACATACGGTAATTTTTTTTTTTTTTACTAAAATCATATGATATTCGTCATCGGGGATTTTTGTTTCATGCAAAGTCTGTTTGTTTTGTCATTTTGCTTTCAGTTCTTCTATCATGAAGATATATGTGCAGTAACATGATATTCTACACACTTTTGCGCGCGTTTTAAAGTCTTTAGTTAAAATTTAAACCTGACCCACATGTGAAAATTCTGTTCCTTTTTTCTTAGCTGTGTAGGCTTGGTCAGCAAGCTGCCAGTTCGTTGTTTTCCATAAGTTTTTACCAGATCTCGTTCGTAATCACCCAAAACGCCTGCTCATATAACACTTTGCAGGTACAACTTTAAAAGAAATAAATAAATAAAAATGCTAAAACAAAGGTCATTGAAACAGATCCGGTTAACACTTCGGAAAAGGCCTACGTAATAGGGAAAATATTTTCACCTGCTACCTGCTGATTAGGTTTGAATTCGGACGATTTTTAATTATATATGTGTGGTATGTATAATATATATATATATATATATATATATATATATATATATAGATATATATATATATATATATATATATATATATATATATATATATATATATATTTAGTATATATATATATATATATATATACATATATATATATATATATATATATATATATATATATATACTATATGTATATCTGTATATATATATATATATATATAGATATATATATCTATATATATATATATAGATTGCTGTGTAGGTTAAACGGAAAATATGATAAAGTTGCTGTTTTATTTTTACAAAGAATAGTGTTTTGTTGTATATATATATATAGATATATATATATATATATATATATAGATATATATATATTAGATATAGATATATATATATATCTATATATATATATATATATATCTCTATATATATATAATATATATATATATATAGATATCTTATTTATTTATTTATTTATTTTTCAGTCTCTTACCCGAGAAGTTGGGTGCGATATCCGTGTGGTTGACAAGCTGGCTCGTTGTTATGGCTCCATTGAAGAAAAGGCTGAGGCAGAGAAGAGCCACGGCGATGGCTGGCTCACATCCGGAATGAGCCACGCCCAATATCACAAAGCCCGGTCCCAGCATGGCTGTGGTTGCGTTAGGTAACAAACCATTAATGATTTTTCAAATCGACATGCATTGTTCAGCTTAACAGAGAAAATTCGTAAATATTTTTATTGAAATTCCGTTACACTGCAGTAAGGTACTGAATGGTATTCTAAATATAATCATATTCACTCAAAATGTCATGAACATAATCTTTTATTTATGAGCTGTTAATATGCTAGTCTATTGTATGTACCAAAGAAGTTTCCATGTTCATGGGCTTGTGAATGCATGTTGGTTATTTTAGTTTTGATGTATTTTACGCAATTTTCTTTGTTATTCTGAAGTCTGATTTTAATTGTTGGCTACGCGATATATATCTGCTTTGTTGCCCTCTTCATAAAGGTATAAAGTTATAAATATTTCATCAAATGAAAACCATTTGAAGAAACTTTCATACTCCTTTACTTTGAATCAGATTTTGAGAAAAAAATTTGGACTTCTCTTTTATATATATGTATTTTAGTTGTTATTTTTTGTCTTCTTTTTTATTGTAACATCTTGACCCCTTCTTTTTTTATATCTTCAAACATTATTTTTATAACGCTTTTGCATCCAATTGTTCATAGCTAACAATCTAAGTGTCTATCAAAGGTGTAGATTGGCTGTTTTTGGCCAGATTGCCATGGTTTTGGTCCCAAATGCCACCCAATCACGCATTCACCCACTTAACACCATCTTCCATTCCTCTTCACATCTCTCTCATCCACCAAACATCAAATGCCACAGATGGCAGACATTACCAATGGCACTGAAAATCCTTCGGGTACTGAGGATTGAAAGTAGACTCTTTCCGATGAGCCAGTCTCCACAGGAGCTAGCGATGATGCCTCCGATGTACCTTGAGAGGAAAGGAAGCCCCGAGAGGAGTCCGTTCTGGAAGAAATGGAAACAATGAGAATTGATCGGAAATGCCATGCAAATTTAAGTTAAAGGGATGTGCCTTTAGATGGTTTGTCAAATACTACGTTAAGAAACATACGTTATTTTTATCTTCAGATTAGTTAGGGAATTAATGATTTTATATTTATCGCTTAAGTCAGTGTTTCCTCTTACTCTGACTGGGTTAACTGGCCGGCAAAGTTGAACCTTTTCGTGTTATTTTCTTATGGAAATTCCTTCATTTCACATTAAATGTCAAGACTTTTAGGTTTATTTAGAGAATCGCATATAGTTACCACTTGTCAGTTGTATGTTTAAGATTCAGGCAAGAATTTTGATGATAGAATAATCATCGTTAAATGTCACTCGATTCCTCATGAAAAAGTAACATGTAATTTATGGAGTAAGTTCAATACACTTCCTCTTTCTCTCGTAGGAACAGTAGTTTTTCTAAAGTAATCTTGAACAAAGGTGAGGAGAGTGTCTAGTTCTATTTAAATAATTATGGATTTCACTGTATTCACTGATTTCATTAATTTTTCCTATCGTAAATTAATTTTTGTCTTTACCTTCTTGATCGAAAATCCTAGGACATTTTTCATGTAAGTGGGCAATTGATTCATGTAAAGCGACAGCCCGAAGGTGTTTCCCATGTCACAAACGATGATGGCCCACATGGGCAGACTGGAAGCGATGCTTTTCCAGGGGATCCTCTTGGAGGGCAATCTGGAACTCCCTCCCACGCTGACTGACAACTCAATGTGTTCCCGTTCCTCTTGGGAAATCCTGTAAAAGTTGGTTGGAGAAGAAAGCGCATTATTTACGGCATTAATCATTTTAAAAAGAAGAGCATAGATGGTTTAGGATATGACTAATTCTTCAGGAAAAACTTAGATCTTTTGAGATGTAATGTTTTGAAATGGCACTGCACATTTATTATGATTTTAAAACTTTCAAAGTTTGGATTTTAAGAATTTCTTTCTTGAAGAATGGAATTCAGTATTTATTACGTAAATCTTTTTATATCGGTTGGCTTTGGTCTTTCATGGTTTTAATTTTTCACAACGAATGACGAGGATCTTTTAGGATTTCATTAGTTCAAAAGTCTATTTCCTGTATTGAATCTTATAGAAAACGAAGTTTCAGTCTTATAGCATTGGAATCGGTTTGAATGTACTGTCTTCTTGAACTTGAGCCTCTCAAATACAAACGGTAGACTTTTCAGCACTTGGAAGATTCTGAATCTTTAAAACTTGATAACTTGTCAGTTAATGTGCCGCGAGTCTCTTGTGCTCTCAATCTTTTGAAAGGAATAAATCTTTACTGTATACAAAAAAATATGCAATTACAGATCTCCAATGGTAAAAAATTTTTAGTTTCAGCTGGAATAGAATATTTCTGATGGAATTATGTCTCGCAGGGAAATCTGAATAGTCAGGAAGTAAGGATCTTTCCGTAAGTAATCTTTTTAAGAAAGGACGGGATTTTATTAGTGTTTTCTTTAAAAAGGGAATGTCTTTCAGGATTTTCCTAATTTTCAATGACGTTTTAGGACGTTAATGGTTTTTTTTTTCTGCAGAAGATAGGCACTTTTGAAGTAAGCATATTGTTGTCAGGGTTTCAGTTGCTATGTTTAGAGAAAAACAGCTTGTAACCTGATAACATACAGTTATCCAACAATTAACTTTTAAAACTGGTTACTCTTTGTTTCACCAAGAAAATGTGAATTATGTAGTTGAGGCATTAAAATCTTTTCTGAGGATAGTAAACCGGTGATAGCTTAAAAAAAAGTTAATCTACAGACAAGATACAGGCATTTTGTTTAAAAGTTCCTATCAGAAAATTAATTTGACACGTTTTGGAGGGAACTTTGCGTGAAAGTTTTGAAAATGTGGAAATAGCTTACGAATTACACTTACGTTTTTATCCAAGGAAATAATTTTGTGTGGGGTTGCATCAGAGATTTATGGCGGAGAAACGTCCAGATCAGTGTTATTTATAAGTAAATTGAATATTATTAATCATCGTCTCTGTTTTTTACGGACTTTCGACATTGTGCAATCCCTTTAAAAATATTGTCGCTAAACTTGTGTATAACGTCACTGTGCTTAGCGAATTCTTTGATTCCACACTTACGAAGCTGCATGCATTTATTTTAAATTTGAACATAACATTATTTCGGGAATATCCGCAAGAGTGGCCGATAAGTCAGATGCATGTATCGCCAATGATTCATTTGATATTTATCAACGACGTGTATGCACCAGGAATCTGCAGCCTAACACGGTAACAAAGAATGTTTGTCAATTCAAAACATATTTAATTCTAAATTTACTAACTCTGTATGTACATGGCATAAACACACTGTTATGTTACTTCAGAAGTGTAAAAAGCTGCTTGGATATTTGAAAGTAACGCCATGTCATGATAAGCTAAATTTGAATAGCATTTAACAGCATACTAATTCAGTCATATAACACGACTGAAAACAATCTTTATTTCCACGAATGGTTGATTTATTTCTACGTTAAAGTTGTTCTATACTTATCTAAACCCACAATATCTCAGTTCCTTGCTGAGGACCAAGTATATAGTCACTCCATCCTACAAAGTTTATTTTCTGTTCCGAATGACAATATTATGCTGCTTCAAGGTCACGATGAAGCGATGCCACTTTACCTTGGATGCACAGAGGGACTGTCGTACATTAGGCCGAACCAGAAGATGCACCAGATGAGTGACAGGGACCCGGTCACGTAGAAGGCAGACTCCCAACCATACCAGTCAATGATGACTCCGCACAGTGGCAGGGTGAAGGTTACGCTGAGTGTTGTTGCTGGGTTGTAGTTGGGAAAAGTTGGAATAAGATCAGATGAAAATACAATAGGAGCTTAATGAGATAGGTTGTTAGAACAAATCACGGTCTAGAATTAGACCTTGGTACAAATAAAGTCAGTCTTCTTTGTGCCTGTATATCCATGTCTATCAATGTATATATGTATATATATATATATATATATATAATATATATATATATATATATATATATAAAATATATATATATATATTATATAATATATATATATATATATATAAAATCTTTAAGAGCTTTCCCTGACTGTAAGTACCTCCTGAATAAAAGCTTATGATCATTAATTCTCATAATTAAACTGCCGAATCGTGTTTGAACCCACGGGGGAAACTTTCACAAAACAAAGCAGTTAATTCGCGTACTCGGAAGCCTCGTGTGCATCGCGTCAAACCTATTTACTATAACACGGTGCCGTTCATCTCAATTTTGCGTGCACTCTCCCTTCCTGGCCGTTGAGGCCTACTCTTCCAATATCCTCACCCCCTATCCAGTCTTTTAAGGCCTTATCAACCAACCGTGCTTCATTCTTTCCATGCGACGAAAACATTCTTATCCATCCTTTCGCCTTAAGTATCCACACATTCTCACACCTGCCAGTGATCTCATGCGATACTGTATCTCCTTAAGGGGGATTAGTGTCGTCAGCACACCTACCTACCTCACGGGGTGCACTGTAGGCATTGCTAACGGTTCTTTGCAGCGTCCCTTCGGCCCCTAGCTGCAACTCCTTTCCTCCTTATTACTATATCTCCATTCATATCCTCTTTCTTCCATCTTGCTGTCCACCCTCTCCTAACAGTTATTTCAAATTGCAAGTGCGGGGGTTTCCTCCTGTTACACCTTGCAAACCTACCTGCTCTCAATTTCCTTACCAGCACTGAATGACCTCGTACGTCCCAGTGCTTGGCCTTTGGTGTAAACTCTTATTTTCCATCCTATTTTCCATTGCGATACGTACTACATAAACGTGTCGACTCTACCGCTATCAACGTATTTCGTCAAATCACACTTCATTTCCACTGGCTTTCAAGTACTCAGCATGAAAGTGTCTTGATTTCACCTAGGGCAGCAGTATGCTTAGTCCTGTAGGCTCAGGATACAAGTCACCCTCTTCCACAGTTGTCCTGCCTCTATAGAATGCTGAGTAATGCATTAGTTCCGCAATTTTAAGCACTGCGTAGTGTTCATCAGCTAGTTTTTAGGTTTCAAACAATTCTAACGGTATAAAGTATAGACAAACTAGTACTTGCATATTGCATGAATCTAATGTCGTGCTCGTGAGTGATTTGGAAGCTTCACTTGCAAATAGAGGTAAGAAAGTGGAAATATTTAGGATTTTAAATAAATAGAGAGAATATTGATAAAATAATGGATAAGTTATGATTTCTGTTTTATATAAAAAGTTATGCTTAATTTAGGATTTTTTTAAAATCCCAGATGTAGTTTTCCTTATGAAATTTATCAGATGAACGATGTGTCTATTGACGTAGCAAGATGGGGTTGTTCACTCTTTTCTCATCTTGCGTATTACACTTTCCCTCCTATCCTGACTTCTGGTGACCATTTAGCTTTCCTTGTATCAGATTCAGGTCTTTTTATTCATAGACCTATGGGTCAAGGGAAAACGTATATATATAAAAAAAAGGCTTAAGGCTCCCATACACTGAACGGTTGTCTGAATGATTGTCTGAACGACTGTCTGTATCGTTCGCAAAAACGCTGTGTATGGGCTTGTCTGAATGCAAAAGTGGACGGAATTTCGTGTCTGAACGATCTCAGCGGGAATCCATCACGACCAGGTTGCTGGCTTGTGACTGAAGTCTGTCATACATAGATCGTTCAATGTATGGGTTTCTCTGCCGATTTAACGCTATCGCGCGCGTCTCTTCCAAGTGATGATGCCATGTCTTCTCGAGACATTCTCTGTTCAGACTGAAATCGGTGCGGAGATCGTTCATACTGTCTGAATAGTGTGTGGGTGGGTCGATAACGACAATCGTTCAGACAATCGTTCAGTGTATGGGGGCTTTTAGAGTTTGTGTTTAGACATGTGGGCGTGTTTCACTCACCGAGATAAACCGTTGCTATGAATCTAGATCGCTCGAGAGGCGGAATCCAGCGAGCCAGAAGCGCATGCATGGATGGCCATGACACTCCCTGGAATGAAGGCGCAAAAGATATACAAATAATAAAAAAGTTATGATTCAAACACTTACAGTCCACGTTTGATTGATAGCCTTGTTTAAGAAAACAATAATCGTGCTCATAACGTTTATATGTATTGTGTAATGTGACATAAGCGACAGTTTTACCTGGTCTCAACGAACCGTTGCTATTTTCCCTTTCCTGTAATTCCTGGTGGTTGGGTAATTGTTGGGACTCGTTTCCTTACGATTATCAATAGTGCATGCATTCATACGATTATTCTAAGGGAAAGTAACTGTTTAAATGTTGGCACTGAAATATTAAGAGGGTAGAGTTAAGTGATAGAAGACGAATGTTTATTTTTCTCTTTCCAATTGAAGGCTTTCAAACTTGACAATTTAACCTAATCACCCAGAGGAAGCACCAAAAGGCTTCCAACATGCCCGTCTTTTCTGATCTATTTTTGCAAAATTCCATTTTATTGTCACGAGTAATTAACAATAAGTGGAAAAGACTGATTTGTCAACCCATAAACAGGGCAGAAGACCATAATTTTTGTCAGAAAACTGTGACAAACAGGCAGTGGGATTTTGAGTTAGAGTTGCTAACTATATTGACACCCATGGCAATTATATGATAGTGAGTTTGGTTAATTAATTGACATTTATATCTCACACAGTAAGCATACAATGAAGTGAAGTGATAGTATATCACTCTGTAATTAAAAGCTGATTATGAAAATAACCTGACAGTATAGAATACCACTATATGTGAGAGAATTTTACTGTATCATAGTGTTCTTATATAAAAGTTAATTTGACTGGACCAGTGCGCTTTAAATGCATAACATGGTTTTCTTTGTGTTAGTGAAAGTTAACGATTTGGGATACATATAACATTTACTCTTGATTATTATGAAAAATGTGTGCGTGTGTGGGCGCATGTGGGTATATAGACCGTGATGAGCTGTTATTCTGTAAAGTTGTGTCGCATTACTATTATTTTCTAACCAAGATCACGAAACGAGAATAAGTCCGGTTTTAACTATTCAGTAATCAGTTTTAAAATCCTTCGACCAATTTGATGCTGGTACGACTTCTCTTTTGTGAGCCTGATACATCAGTCAGAGAGTGAGTTTTTCCACAGTGAGCTTCCTTCACAACACTTGGCGAGCGTGATCATTTTGAATTCCATTTCTGAGGAGGAGCTTAAACAATGGAGAGAAGTTTGTATTTGAATGGAGTCTGTCAAGTATTCTTATTTGATTTTGAACTGGTTTCATTGGAGTGAGAAACTGCCAGAATTACAAATGTCATGAATGACTAAAAGTTGCTTTACTTGCCCCAACAAGGCCGAGGAGCACCCGGAGGAAGATGAGACCAGCGTAGTGCAACTTGGCCATGAGTGGAGAGAGGAGAGTGCACAGAGCCCCGCCGAAGATGCATCCGCCGAACACCCACCTCGTGCCATACAGCTCTGCCAGTCGTCCTCCTACGATCTGCAGTACAACAAGGTAGATATAAACACCAAGTCTTTGACTTTGTCAAACTTTTAATTGCCTTGGTTAAATATATGTTCGCAGGCTTACTAAAGTGATGGATGGATGGGCAAGATATTTTCTGCAGAGGATGGCTATATATATTTATGTACACATAATGTAGATAGATAGATTGATAGCATGACAGGTTGGTCATGAAAACAAAAACAAAGACAGACACTATATAACTATATTATATATATATATATATATATATATATATATATATAATATATATATATATTGCAAATCAATAAATATTAAACTGGTAAATAGCCAGACCTGCGTAAGTGCGTATCCATAGTAATAGCTGCCAAGTATTAGACCTTGGGTCATCTCATTCCATGGTAAGAGACCGTTTATATCCTGCAATCAGTTAAGAAAGATGGGAAATAGTTATTAATGTAAGACTTACAATGAAATAGGAAACGTGTAATTGTAAACTTAATTCTAATAATCAAGTCCTTCCTAAGTAGTTTAATTATTAATACTAACAATAATATGCCTTTGATATTCGGAAAACTCAAAAAAGGAAAATAAAAGCAGAGATTGAAAATCCTTTTACCACTATATTTCAGGGTTAGCCACTTTGATGAAAGTCTAACGACGTGGACTCTGTGTGAAGACCATTTGATATATGATAAATTCGTAAAGTAACTAAGTCTACGGGCATAACCAGCCCCGTTTCACGGACAAAACCAGCTCCGTTTCAGGCAATCCTTTCTCACCCCCACCCCCTTGAGACGGGGGAGGGGGTTAGGATGAAACCCCATTATAAATAATCTTAGGGGTCCCCACTATAACCCTGTCAAGTTTCATGCCCATCGGACCAGCCGTTTGGCCGTGATGGAATGACAGACGGACGGACAGACGTGACGTCCATCATGGTATACATAGTCAGATTGGGTGAAGTGGTGCTCTGGAAAAATTGTAAAGATTATGTGAATTTTATCATTAATGTTCATTTTTTAATTAACGATAACACGGTGTTAGGGTTCACAGGGAAAAGTATATAAAGTTTTGCCTTGAGAGATCAGTATCAAACTTATATAAATAAGCCATCAAATGAATCCTGGTTTTTAAACTAATGCGCCAGTTACGGTATTTATCGATGTGTAAATGCACACACGTATAACCTATAAATATAGGTATACGCCACGAAGGAAAAAATAAACAACAGAGTTTCTACAAGATCTTTCGACACAACGTCCTTTACTCAGCAGATAGTTTATCAGCTGAGTAAAGGACGTTGAGTCGAAAGATTTTGCAGAAACTCCGTTGTTTATTTTTCCTTCGTGGCTTATACCTTTATTTATGGATTTCTCACTTTCCAAACTTTCGTGATTCAGTTATACACATATAGCCTAGATATGTATATATGCAGGAGGTTTCCTGGATAATGGGGTTCTATCTGAAGTTAAGGTTGGTAAGAATGAACGGATGTTCGCACCAACTGTCAATTCTGGAAATCAAGTGTGATTGTTAAATGCAATTTAGAGAAAACGTTTAAAGCTCATGAGATGGATAGCTTGTGTAGTGTACATGGCTTGAGAAGAATGGAAATGGATAGGAATATAGATGCTTAATAGAAATGGTCAATGGCTTAGTATAGGCCAGTGTTTCTTAAACTTTCTTGTGCAGCGGACTCCTTATTATGATAATTTCCCTCTTGGGTTTAAAAGGGTTTTCAGGGTATAATATATAGTACTAAAATTGCTACTGTATTATTATTATTGGCTTATCTTCAACATAAATGTTTACATTTTACTTAAAATAACTTTCACAACATTGTTAATTTTGTAATTTTGCACACAAATTTCAGTGAACTTAACAGCAAAGCTTCCTCCTCACAATATCCTGAGGACCCCTTGGAACATTCCACGGACCCCCGGGGGTTCGTGGACCACATTTTAAGAAACTCTGGTATAAGCGAAAGGACGAATGAGAGTTCTTTTAAGTTATTTAATCTCGTGGAGAGAATGAAGGATGATAGGCTTGTGAAAAGAGCGTACAATGCAGAGGGGTAAAGGAGGAGGAGGAGGAGGAGAGAAACACCTAGATAGAGGTGGGTGTGTCGAGTAGCCGAGGTATTGTGTGTGGAAGAGAGGAAGTGAGTGGCGCAGGATGCGAGGGAGTTTGACATGCTGCTGTTGGTAGTGACTCTTGTCGTGTTTTCTGGGAATCGACTCCTCGTTAGGGAAATGTTTATATATGTATATATATATATATATATATATATATATATATAGATATATATATCTATATATATATATATATATATATATATATATATATATATATATATATATATATATATATATATATATATATATATATATATGTCGTTACCAACAACAGCGTGTCAAACTCCCTCGCACCTGCGCCACTCACCTCCTCTCTTCAATACACAATACCTTGGCTACTCGACACACACACACACACACACACACACACACACACACACACACACACACACACACACACACACACATATATATATATATATATATATATATATATATATATATATATATATATATATATATTATATATATTACATAAATTGGCAGTGCTTCGTTTCAGGATTCTCTAATATCCCCAGCCAGAAAAAAATGTATGACCAGATTTTTAGTTTGGACAGCTTCTCCAACAATTCCCTTATGTGTAGGAGCAGAAATATCATATCAAATTAAAACAATTGGGCATCAACTTGGTAGAATGAATTGAAGTGAAAATACTTCTTACCTGTGATTCAAGAGATGGATAACGCGAGGTCAAGTTGTTTAGGGTAAATAACCCTGGACCAGTTCCCAGGTCATCTGCTCGGCTTTCTCTTCGGTGCTCTTTAAAATAAAAATCGTGTCAGAAAGTCTCTCTCTCTCTCTCTCTCTCTCTCTCTCTCTCTCTCTCTCTCTCTCTTCTCTCTCTCTCTCTCCGACCAAGTTTCTAGCCGTTGTATCCCTTTCACAGAAAGTACGCTCTCTCTCTCTTTTTCTGCATCTTTTTTACTAGGGTGAAAGCTAATTATAGGAATATAAAACTCAGGCTGTTAATAAAAAGTGGATGAAATAAAGTTCACTGGTACATTGTACTGCAAACTAAACTTCGTTTGAGCAAACAACAAACTTGCGCTATATGTTAATTTGAATGTGAAAAATTGTGATTTTAGGTGTGTAAAATACATGCAAAAAATACAGTTGACATTTGAAAACAGCACTTTGTATATGGAAACATAATTCATTTAGGAAAATACGTAGTTGTATATTTCATTATTGTATTGGTGCAAAAGAAACGGAGTGAAGTTCAAAGAGAGAGAGAGAGAGAGAGAGAGAGAGAGAGAGCGCACCTCGAAGTATTCATACCTTGAGCATCAAGGAGGCACTGTGCCTGCACATCCTCGGTCACATTTGGTGGCTGAACCATGGCCACGATGGCGACAGACAAGTTGACCCTCACCATAAATAAGTTGACAAACCCCAGGAAGGCCAAGGAGGCCAGAACCACCCTCGACGGTATACATCCTGAAAATAAAGAAGACACTTATCCATTTATTTATATTAACGGGGGTGAGGGCGTTTCTCCTTCGTGTACGTACATTTGTCGGGTCTTTTCATTTGAATGGCCCAAGACCATTTAACGTTCTCATAAAGTAGCTTGGCGTCGTCCCAGTTCAGGAGTCGTCATTCAAAGCGGGAAGGAGGATTTCTGTATTAATTTCCTTTTTGGGATTTCGAGGCTTTCAGTAGGAAGTGTGACCAGAAATATTAGGGAACAATGATATTAGAAAGCCATTGTGATGTTAACAGTTTTAAATAATCATTTTTGAGAGTTCGTCTGTCTTTTGGTCAGTGCAAGAGTTTGTTTCCCCGATAATTAACTTCCTTCGAAAGAGGAGGGCAAAACTAAGTCGTCGTAAGACAATTTTCAGCAATTTTATAACTTCTCATGTTAATGGCCAAGTCTCTTTAACTAATTATTATTTATACTGTTTATTGAGCTCTTGAAAAAATCATCTAAATAACGCTTTACCTTTACTAGAAATGTAAATGGTATGTTTTGTATCGTATAGTCTTTGTGTAATATTTTAGATTTTTGTAATCCATGCTTGGGGTACTTTTTATTAGAAAAGGTTTCTTCGAGGCATCCTTACCTCATAACTATGTAAATGACCACATTGCTCGTAATAAAGGAAGAAATGAAATAGAAATAACTAGGTTAGATGTAGTCATTAACTAATTAGGGGACCTCTTTGATGCTGACCCGTTTAGGACTCTTAGATCATCCTGGGACGGTATCACAACTCTAATCATATACAAAGTGCCTAACTTCTTTGTTGTTTCTCACATTATTTTCCGCGTGAATTTTTGTGCTCTAGTTTTTTCCCTTTAAATTACAGGGCCGATGGCACCGGTAAG
>NC_061107.1:90259072-90314072 GCF_015104395.2 Macrobrachium nipponense
ATATTTTATCACAAGAACAAAAGTCGTGTATTTTCTGAATTTCACTCACGTTATTGTTTTTACATTACAATTGTAGTTCTTTCACAGTGAAGACAGAAGTACAGTATTAAGATGATTTTTGTACTTTACGATACGTTAATAATTTTGAGAGGCTTTCATTGTGTTTTTTTTGCCAAGAATTTAGGTTTTATGTTCTTGTAATATTTTTTCCTACCTATTGGTTTTACCGTTCTGGGATTCCAAGCGTTTGCTTATGTATTAATATCCAAAACTGTCACTTCACCATTTTCACCTTTTCTTATATTCTTTCCCAGTCAGGTTAACAATTTGTTATGTACGTTCAAGTACTTGATATTTACGTATTGTAAATAAATGCGCAGTGGAAACCGACATTATGCACTAACTCGGGACTTGGCGCATTTAGTATTTGACAAAAAGTCACCAAAACTAAGCAATTTTAAAGCCACCTCATTATTGGCCTTTGAGTATAGCCTTAGTGAACAGTAAATTATCTTTAGCTTTTCGTTTTAGAGACTATATAATTGTATATACATATACATATACATAATACATACATACATACATACTATATATATATATATATATAATATATATCTATATATATATATATATATAGACACACACACATACACACACACACACACACACACATATATATATATATATTTTTATTATATATATATATATATTATATATATATATATATATATATATTATATAGTGTGTGTTTGATATATACTTTTTTAAATTGGTTATCTTCAACTCCTCAACAAGTATATATTTGGATTGAGTTTTCAGCCCTGTGCTCTCAGCTCTGGGCACGACCCGAGCGTTGCCTGTTAACGGCTAACCGTCCTATTTTTACCTCTTAGTCACACAGAGAAGGCTGTTTTACTTCTCCCTCTGCATATATCCTTTTCTAACCCTGTGGATTCCTCTTATTTTCATAGACTACGTAACATGTTTCATCACCAGCTTTTTTAATCTTTTTTTTTTTCTTTTTTTTTCCCCCCTTTACATTCAGCATCCACAGTTCGTTTTCAGAGAAGAGAGACGAACCAACCATACTTTCATACAATACAATCAAATTCTACTCCCAAATAACCCTATGACTCTACTGCTCCACTGTCACCGCCCACGTTAACAATCATTGCTCCCTTACAGGGCGTGGCTTAGAATTGTTTATATAAATATACCTGTTATGACTTATCTTTAACTTTATGAATGCGAGCATGTATTTTGTGGATGCACAGACAGTATTATAGGTTTGGCGTTATGCCACTTGACGACCTGTGAACAGGATGAAGGGAAAGCTATTGTTCTGCAAAACAGGATACGTCGAAGAGGAAACAGACCGGACGCTCTTAGCGCATGCAGTAGCGCCAGCATCATCATTTCAGCCGAAATTACTTTTGCTTAACTATTTTCTCTTTAACAACTTGGTCTTAACTATTATTCAACTGTATTAGCACGCCGGGGACCAAGCGTTTAAATAATGTGAAATTTTGTTTATTTATTTATTTAATTTTTGTAGAATGCATTCAGTTTCATGGATACTTTGGTGCCTTGGTTAATTCTCTCTTTTGCCGATATTCAGCTATGTTGCTTATGCTCTCAAGCACTGGGGATGCCATAGCCTCTGCACCATAGCCTTTGTGCTATGGCTTTCTATTACCTGAGCGTTTAATCCCATTGTTTTAGAGTATAAAATATCCTTTGATATAAGAATTTATTGTAAGCGCCGTTTATCGACTGCTTATTATTTATTTACTAAATTTCTGGTCATTGTGCATACGTTTAATCGTATTTTTGTTTGTGCTGTCTTCCTCGTTTTGTTTACGTAATTTTTCCGGTTTTGTAAATGACAGTCGTCAGATTTTGAATACAGTAATGTTCTGGTTTTATATAATGTAATATTGTCTCCACATACGGCCATTATCTGTTTCATGTAGGGTCGCTTTCTCAACTTTTACGTTTGCTTGTCAAATAATTAAGTGTTTAATTTGGTTCTCGCTAGAATATGAACTCTTTAGTAATAACTACAACAATAAGAATAGCAATAGTTCAAAAATACACATAGTAGCATGAGTCTTGATTTGGAGAAACAAATCCACAGTTAAGTATGTGTACATATATTTAAAGATACATAATTTATCCACAGTGAGTTTCGGGAATCGCTCGATTTCTCTTTTCAATCTTTCAGGAATCGAACAAATCCCCGAAAGCACTTTGTACAGATTTATCTATAGGTATATGTACATATACGTAACTGTATATTTGTTCCTCCAATACTAATAATAATGATAAAAAAAATTGAATACCTGTGTCATTTACGTAATCGGATCTATGATTATTATGTGATTTATCTCATCTTTGATATTTTTCGGTCTGCTCTCAGGAGTTGTAACATATTCGTATGCCAGTCATTTGCTTCCTCTTTTATGAGAGAGAGAGAGAGAGAGAGAGAGAGAGAGAGAGAGAGAGAGAGGCCTGTTGGGTAGAAGTTAGCCTTAGCCCATAAAAAAACCTCCCCTTCATATACTCACTGTTATTTTCGAGAAACAATTTTGACGTTTATTTTCAATAAGTTCTTTGCCTCTGTAACCTTCCTAAATTTCCTATTTTGATTGCCTCGTCTTTGTAAGTATATTAAAGGCTTCTTCAGTTTTGCTACTGCGATGGTTTTTTTTTATTATATTTCCATAAAGATTTTACGTAAATATCCGTCTTATTGATTTAATACCGTATGTTACTGATCTGTGTAGAAAGTTCATCATTATTGATTGTCATATATCCCATTACTATTGCTACTACTATTACTATGATTGATACTACGACTACTATTAGTGTTACTACTCCCAACATCCCCACGTCCCCCCTTTTTCTGTGAATCCCACATCCTTCACCGTCGCCCCGCCCCCCCCCCACCCCCCCATCCCTCTCCTCCAGTTAGCAGCCCACCCCCTCGCATCTCCTCCAATGGCCGTCTTCCCCATCCTCTTTTCAATCACCTTCGATGAATCGAGATAAATCAGCGCCTAATTACTCTCAATCAGTTCTGCCTTCGCTCTTCCGCAACCCCCTCAATCAACCTTTCCCCTTTCCAAACTGTTGATTCATCTTCGCCTCCGGGCGCCGCGGCGATTCGGGTACGAAATGTCCAGCGTCCGAGCCTTTTTGCTTGTCTGAATGGTGTTGGGAGAGGGGACGTGCTTGCCGTTATTAAGTCTCTCTCTCTCTCTCTCTCTCTCTCTCTCCGCACGTCAGTCGTCTGTCCAATAATCATGGGGCGGGGTTGTGGAGCACTGTCTCTCTCTCTCTCTCCTTCCTTGTCTTGACATCTGTCTAATACCCAAGTGGTGAGGACGTGTTAACACACTCTCCTTTTCTGCTTGTCTGTTGTCTAGTAGGCAGTGGGTTTCGGGGGCAGTGCGAACTCTTATCTATTTATCTATCTCACCCGAAACTGACATGACGAAGTCTTCTCATTAGATAAAATAACCGATTGCCACAGAAAAGAAGTACCTATTGCAACGAACGACCAATTACCACTCATAGAAAATAATTATTATTGCCACAGAAAAGAAGTACCTATTGCAACGAACGCCCAATGACCACGCAGATAAAATAATTATTATTGCCACAGAGAAGTACCTACCCATTGCAACGAGCGACCAATTACCACGCAGAGAATATAGGTATTATTGAAGACAAATGGTAAATACTAACTTTAATACCGAATACTGGTAGATCAACAACAGAAGAGCACAAACTTGGCATGAGAATAATATCGATGTTAATGCGAACACTTTTATTACATGTGTTAAGGAACATATAAGATAATATGCAATAATTATTGCTAAGAAATAACGTTTCTGTATTGATTGTCATTTTCAGTAACTTTTCCTCTCTCCTGTTTAACAAGTCTAGCGATGATGAACATGCGCATACTTATTTTAAAACCAGGCACCCCTAGCTTCTAGTTTATTTTTTCATCCTTACACATGTTAACCCTCGTTTGTATAGCCTTCGGATGAATTCCTTAACATGCCAAGACTTTGTAATATTACTTATATATAGGAATACATGATAAATAACTCCTGGAGATCTCTCCTCTAATGGAAAAAGGTAGTGTGTATTTATATACGTATATGATATATATATATGTGTGTGTGTGTGTGTGTATTTGCGTGTGGGCACAAAACGGTGTAGCATATATATATATATAATATATATATATATATTATATATATATAACATTATATATATATATATATATACATTATATATATATATATATATATATATATTTATATATATGTATATATATTATAATATATATAATATATAATATATTAATATTATATATATAATATGATATATATATATACCATACATCTATATCTTTCACACTCGCATTCCAAATGCAAAGGTCCTTCTAATCCAGCATATCATCTGTCAGATCTATTGAGCTTCATATGGGCTTTATTCTCCTCTTCTTCCTCCGTTCCAAATCAGAATATATTCCTTCGTCACCAGCCTGCTTCTCATTATTCTCTCCACTGGACCAAACCATCTTAAGTCCAAGGTCCCTTACCTCCTATTTAATTTTTTTTACTACATATATCCTTTCAGGTCTTCTAGCGATACATATTCTATAAAAATTATCCATCCTACTCATCATGTGCACTTTCTGTCATAAAGTTCCTAGTCCTAGTAACTTCCTACCCTGGCTTCCATAGACTCGTCCGAATCGTTTGCAGATTGGCTTCCGTAGACTTCTCATCCAAATCGTGCTTTACATTTTCTGTTGGCGACCCCTCGTTAAATCATTAAGCGTTTCATTTATTCCCTATTACCTTTCTTAATAAAAAGAGCACTCAAACTCTGCAGCTTCTCACTTGATTCGACATCCACGCGTATCACTATAATCAGCCGCTCTAAACTACATTAACGACAAACCGCCATAAGATTCGTTTTCTGTGATGCATTGTCGCATTGCACTGGGAATTTAATTGATTTTACGCAGCCTAAGTTCAAGTTGTTAGAGAGGAAGTCGTTAGGGAAAGGTTTGGACCAAGAGAAACATTGGCAAGGCTGTCCAAATCAAAACAGTTCATTTTAAAATGGTTTTCTTCTTAAGATAAAACAAATTTGCCTGAATGGGTTAGGGAACACTGAAATTACAGCATTCCTCATTCTGAAATTAGATTTTATGGAAATGTAACTAAGCCACTTGATGGTCTGCTTTTCGATTTTGCTTGGTATAGAAAACATAAAAAAAGCAAATCTTGTGAAACAGATTTGGGGTTCTTGTAAGTCACACCTATCGATAGAAATAGCAAACGCAGTTAAAATATTTCAATGTTACAGTTTTTACCATTTTTATAACTAGTTAATTCTCTATGTTTTTTTTCTACGAGAATTGGGACCGTATTTGCCGGCCTTAATGTGTGTGGTGGGCGTGGAGATGGTTTTAGTTTCTTAACCTTTCAGTCCAACTGTCATTTAGGTCTAACCGTTGATTCAAAGGAACGTAGAAACTTGGTCAGGTCCTTGAAATGACATTATACGGCAATAATGATTTCGATGCTCAATAATTTTGATACTGATGAGAATATTTGGATGGCATTTTAATGGTGCACGTGTACAAATCCATAGACGTATACATACATAAATACATGCAAATAAAATGTATGTATGTATGTTTATGTATATACATATGCGTGTTTGTATAATTTTACCTAAGAATATGTTCTCCTAATTAGTGATATCCTCTCGATTCTCAGCAACCTCTTATGAATAAGGATGCTAGTGAGCTTCCTCCAACTTGTCTGCAAAATACTGCAGTCGAATCCCGAAATATTCCAAATTCACTTAATAGATCAGCTGAAGCATAATGGGGAGGTAATGGAGTTTGACCAAAGCTTTCTACTGCACCTGAGAATGAAGATGAATATGTTGGTTACTTGATTTAATGAAAGAAAATAATATATATATATATATATATATATATATATATATGTGTGTGTGTGTGTGTGTGTTTATGTGTGTGTGTGTTTTTAAGAGTGAGAGAAAGTGTCGTAAATCATTGGTAGATCATTTGCAAGGTCCTTTTGCTTCAAATTGAGCCCAGTATTAGTTTTGCACCCCCTCCCCCCCCAAAAAAAAAAGAAACTAGTCATGCAAATAACAACTTCATCCCAAAAAACTTACTTATAAGGGAGAAGCCCTCCTTTCTTGGTAATCCAATAACCTGGACAGCGTTTACGTATATATATATATATATATATATATATATATATATATATATATATATATATATATATATATATACACACACATATATGCATATATACACACACACACATATATATATAGATTGGGGCATATTTTTTTTTTTATTATAAACACCAAAAATCAGAAATCTTGATATAGTGATCAAAATCAGATATCTTGAATAGTGACACACACACACACACACACATCCAATAACTTGGATAGTGTGTTGTGGGAGGCACAGATCTCATGCTGCTTTATATATATATATATATATATATATATATATACTATATATATAAATATATATAGATATATATAATATATATATATATATATGTATATATATATATATATATATATATATATATGTATATATATATATATATATATATATATATATATATATATATAATATATATATATCCTTCTTCCCTATCATTGCCAGTGAGGTAAATTTTATTTTATTTTAACATTTCAAGTGTACGTAAATTTAGATTTTTATCAAATTATAAAAAAATATATTGGGTATTCAGTCGAGGTGATAGATTTAAGCTATCAGTTTAGGTTTCTGAAGCGATCTTGAGAGAAGAAAAGTTATCTCTCAAAGCTGTCTAGGTTTTTAACGTTTTTATTTTAAAGGTTTTTAAAATTTTTATTTTAAAGAGAATGAATTAAATAAAATGTTTAGTTGTTATTTTCATTGAACATTTATCAGCACAATCCACATTTGTTTATGAAAGTATTTCGAACAACAAACAAACAGGATAGTAGATTCGTGATGTTTTGACCCCATGTTGACATTTGCACAAAGGGCAATATTCATTTGCTCTCGATCTAAAGTGATCGAGTTATTTTCGAAGCACTACGGATAACGTCCCGATGATTTTACATATTCGTCAGTAATAATGTAATTTGCCGATATGCGTGTAAATTTATAAGGCGTTTTTAACACGAGAGCTGATTGTATTTACACTGCAGGTCCATTCGTTTCCTTGCGCATCGCTGGCTAACAAGGGCCGCTGTAATTGGCCCGTCCTCCATTTTACTACTCGGCTTTATTTGAAATTAAAAGACAAGTCTCCCCTGATGCTATTACCAATTTATTTATTTTATGACCCAAGCACCGAATACAACGATCTATTTGTATAATGTCGTTTTTGATGTATTGAAAATCCTGCCGAAAATTACACAGCTGCTGCTTTGGCCGCTTTTGAATTTCAATTATCACTGCTATGTTCTATTATGCTATTATGATTAAAATAATTTTGAAGTATATTTATACCTTGCTGTTCTTATTTAGTAATTTAGTTTTGTGAATAAGGTCGGAAGGCATATGAGAGAGAGAGAGAGAGAGAGAGAGCTAAATGACCGTAATAATTTTCCCTAAAACGACACACCGGGAATAAAGAGCAACATTAGTCTTATTAAATCAAGTTGTTCCATCACATCATAGAAATATAAAATCCTCGTCTGGCAATACATTTTACGTTCCGGAAGGATGTGAGAATCCGGCTACAAATTTCCTGTTTATTTATTTACTATAAAACTGGACAAAGGAAAAGTAATTCATGATACTTTCGGAAACTAAATTTCAAGTAACACGTATATGCATCTTTGGAACGGAAGGTACTTCATAAAAAAGGCTTTCCATTTAATGTAAGTATATGCTTAAAAAATCACAGTAGGTGCACGTGACTTCATTAAATAAGCCAATACCACAGGATAATGATAGGCAGAAATCCAAGCGCTTTCGTCTTTACTAAGACATTGTCTTAGTAAAGATGAAAGCGCTTAGATTTCTACCTATCATTCTCCTGTGGTATTCGCTTATATATATATATATATATATATATATATATATATATATATATATATATATAAGTTTTTATTTATTTATTTATATGTAAGTCTTGTATTAGGTAAAATTTGAGTTTTTGCAAATTTAGGAAGTTCAGCATCCCTAATGGATAAAAAGAGTGGCACATGGAATGATACTTTGAATATCGACTTTTCTTATGCTAAAATACAAAACTTTCACCACTTTCCGTAATGCCGATGAAACTTGATGACCTCGGCCATATATGTCTATTTACAAAGAAAATAACTTATCTTACCGAAGGGAGTTTGAAAAAAGTCACAACGTCACCACCTCCCAAAGTCGACCCTCCCTTGACACCAGTAACCTCCTAACTGACCTCTTCCATTCAGACGTAATCGTTATATTGTCTGTATAATCAGACCATTCCTCCATCTCCTCCCTCCCTCCTCCTCCTCCTCATCCTCCTCCCCCAACTCTGCCCAATTCCGTTTGGTCCACCTGTTCCTCTTCCTCCTCATTCTCTCTCTCTCTCTCTCTCTCTCTCTCTCTCTCTCTCTCTCTCTCTCTCTCTATCTTTTGTTTGCTCCTTCTGTCTGTTATAGTTCACAAATGTCATCTTTCATTACGTCGTATATATCTGCTTTTGTTCCTCTTTCCTGTCATGCTAGGTTTCGTCACCCATTTATTTCAGTGTATAAATCACCCATTATCAAATAACAGGGAAACAAAACGTCAGTTTGCATTATGTTCGATGGATTTTTAGTTGAAGCATGTATGTTTGTACATAGCATTCAGCTGACACAGACGTGTTTGATTGACTTTGCCTTGCCATGTCACGTCTCTCTTTGAAAGGAATTACAATGAAGAAAAGAAGGAATAATTTCAGTAAGTACAACTTCCGTTTGACATTATATCATTAACAAGGTATTAGATGAAATGACGTGAAAGAAGGGCATAGATGAGGAATTGTACACCCGAAAACTGAATTGCGATTTCTCTCTCTCTCTCTCTCTCTCTCTCTCTCTCTCTCTCTCTCTCTCTCTCTCTCTCTCTCTCTCTGTTACCATATTGGTGTATAGTCTGTCTCTTCTTTGCTTCCAGACCTTGGAAACTTGTATACCATCCTTTCTGTTTTCTTTTTTTTTTCTTTGTTATTGTACGAGGCAAGTCTGTTATTTGCTTAAGGAATGTAGGACTTCCTCATTCAGGTTCTTTTGCGCATGTTGAGGATGAGCTTGATCTCATATATTATATATATATATATATAATATATATATATATATATATATATATATATATATATATATATATATATATATATATATATATATTATATATATATATATATATATATATATGTGTGTGTATGTGTGTGTGTGTGTGTGTATGTATGTATGTAGTGTATCTATATAAATATGTAGCCTATCTATATCAGCATGTTCCCTAGTTCTAGTCCTCTTATACCTAGGTTTTTCTTATACTATTGGCGTGATTATGATAAAAAAAAATAATAATAAAAAAGACTGTCCTGTTGCCCTCCCCCTCGAAAGGAAGTCGGATGAAGTTAGCAGACGAAGGGGAGGAAAAGAGAAAGATGAAAGGTAATTGAAATGTTATAGTTGCTTGCGTTGTTCGTACTTCCATTGCGCACAAGCTACGCTGGCCACTGTCAAATAGCTTAGTTAAGCGTGAAACCATTTTCTATGAACCATTTATTACCTTAATAGAAAATGTAATCTTTGGCAAATACTTTTATATATTAGCCGTTGTATCCTAAGAAATAAATACGAAGACACTTTGAAATGCTGGTTCACTTGAAATTAAGAATATATAACAACACCAAAAGATAGAAATAAATCCGAAGAACATGAGAAACACAACTGTCTGGAGGTTTTATAAAATAAACAGTTGTGTAATAAAGAAGCGATCGATAAAGGAACATGTAAAACTTGGGGTGTTGTTAATAATTTAAGTATAAACAACACTTGTTTCTAAGGTCATATGCATGGACACAGTCTCTTAAAGGGCACAGAGATGGAACTAGAATCGGATGGATAATAAGTTAAATCCAGTATATACAGAAGATTTGCATTCTTATTTCTTTTAGCTTGACCTTAATCCTTAGGTGTCCATATTTCCTATTTGCCTGCCCTTTATGATTCCAAAATCAATATATTTTTAAAAGGGCTGATATAGTGTCCAAATGTAACTCTTGTTTTCCCCTTGTCCTGCCTATATGTTTATATATAATATATATATATATATATATATATATATATATATATATAATGGTATATAAGATATATATTTACGTATTCAGCTGGCCTTGAGAGAGGCTATATACGTAAACGGAAATACCCCCCCCAGAAAATGAATGTTCATAGGACATCAGACGAACGTACTTTACAAGCTTGCGAACTTTAAGCCCCAAACTTAAAAAGTACTTGTGATACACCTAAAAAGTACCCGTTTTCGTGTACACTTTTAGGTTTGTGCAAGCCTTTTTTAATATGCTTGAAATAAACCTTAATAAAAGCCTTGAAAGAGCTTCAAAAAACCATGGCATAAACCTTCAAAAATCCCATACAGAACCTTAAATAGGCTTTATAAATGCCTCATAATTACCTATTAACTGCTTTTAAACATACTTTGTACAATCCTGTACAGAAACCTTAAATAGGCTTCATAAATGCCTCATAATTACCTTTTAACTGCCTTTATACAAACGTTGTAAGGATATTAAACAATCCTTATAGAGGCCCTGAAAAATGTGTTTACAAGGTTTACATGAACCTTGCAATAGCTTTGATAATAATTTTTTCAAGACCATCAAATTGAAAGTTCATATACCTTACAAAAAATAACTCAGGAGAATGAAAGTTTTAATCTTGCTTATCATTTTATTTTCGGCACTGACATGTTCCAGTGATGGGACTAACACTGTACAAGTAAATAGTCCAAATAATGTGGCCTCTGTTTGTATATAAATCCTACCCACATGCACTCGATTGATTCTTACCTCAGTAACAAACTCATTCCATAAAAAAAATTACAGTAAAAAAAGAATATATAAAGTATGTAGTACATACATACTACACACATGAGACTTGTGCTAATGGACAGCTATTTTTATAAAACACCCATATACATAAAATAGTCTGTACCATTACTGAAGATTGCAACCACTTTGAATGATACAAACAAAAGATGAAAGATTCAAATAGATCACATACACCAAGCGCATGAACCATTTGTTTGTTTGGTTTTATTTCTATATTTCTTTTGGTAACTCATATATGCATGTACAAACACTGAAAATATACATGAAATAAACCTTATAAAAATATGACAATATGTAGTTACATATAAAAACAAAAAAACATAATTGGACGCACACACTTCCATCGCCTTCTCTGGAGTCATTGATTTCTTCCTCATAATTTTCACTGAGCGATAATAGCTGCCAAAAACTGACTGTGGTACAGTTCCACCTTTTCAACCAGATGCCATGACAAAATTCAGCCATGCCTCAACCTCCATAAACAATTAATGTCGCATCCTGAAAAAGAGTGATATATATGTAGTTTTCCCTCTCTCTCACATTAGGTATTGTATGTTACTGTAGCCTAGTGTTTTGAACTGATTTTGCAAATCTTTAATTTAAGTTAATTGCACCTTATTAGTAACAACTGATTAACAAAAAATAATATACATGAATATACCAGTACAATATAGGATTAGGCTATGAAATTTCACAAGATATAATAAATTAACTGTTCTGGTAACTAACTACTCCGTCCATTATACTGTAATAACGATCATGAACTTGCAGACCCTGAGAAAAATATGAAGCTATACCGCATTCATTTTATCCTGAACCGTGCAAAAGGGATAGCCCAGGTGAGTTTTGTAAAGAACCAAACGCTGATTTGCTGCTACCGTACAGTTACAGGTCAGAATTATTTATTTATTTTTTTGCCTTGGTTTTACAAATACAGTGCTTTATCATATTTCATAAAAATGTAAAGGTAATATTATCACAGCATTGAAACCTACAATGAGTTAACAAATTATTTGGGACTAGAACCAATCCCTTTCTCAACATTTACCATGAATATCTGTTCCTCAAACACTAATTGCACTAACATCACCCATTACTTTTCTTTCAATGCTAGAGGTCCTCCAGCAAGGAAAGGGTAAACTCTAGGGAATACTTCACGCCTTATATTCGTTTTTCCATAAAAAAAAAAATACACAGAGGTGAGGTTAAAGCATTATAGGTTAGGTAGTGTAGAGAGAGAAAAAAACTACATTTTGTTTACTAGGCTAACCTATAATGATTACCTAACCTCTGGTCAATTAAGCATTACTTGACTGGAGGCAAATTTTAAAAACAATTATTTTTGCTATTTGATATTCCTCACTTAATGACTAGCCTAGTATCTACGCATTCTATATACTATTGGTAAGGGTTAAGAATGCGGGATCCACTGACCATTAATGAAATAAATACAACCTAACCTAATATTACTTAATCTAATCAACATAGCCCATGTTATCATTAAAAATGAAATTCGATTTATTGTAAATTTACAAAGGTTAAGTTAAATAAGCCAATACTAAGTCAGACTATAGTTCTACATAAAGAAATTTAAGAGGATTCCACATTCTTTACCTTTAAGAGGTATTCTCCTTAACTCAGAGTGGTGAAAATTAAAGATTTTGAGATGTCTTCTGGAAATTCACAATTTCAGAATTATGTCATTCAAAAAGACAGCTTTCTGATGTTATTTTGCATATTGTTTAAAGAAATTCAGTGGGGCAGACCCTCCAGCACCTCAATTTTCAATTGAAAGTTGAAAATTGTCCTCCAGGTACCAGAGAGCTTCCAATTTGTTGGCACTCTGTCTTTAACTTTAGGAGTCTACTTTTTTATAAGCTTCCACCAGCCTTAATACCTAGTCAGAATCACAAGTTACCAACCTTTTATTTATCTAGGCAATAAAAAAAAAAAAAAAAAACCTTGGTCTGTAAAATAGGAAGTAACCCTTTATTCTAAACCACCCCCAACAAGCTTGGGGGCCTTATGGGAATCGGGGGTTTTGGGTGCACTAGAGGGGGTTTACCCCCATACCCCCCTTTAAAGGTGGGGGGCTTCTCCCTCACATCCCTTGACTTAATTACTTAGCCGGGGACGACGCCGTAGGACGCCATAAATTAGGTACCTAGGTAGCTAGCTAGTAGGTAGTAGTATAGGGAATTTTAGTCCAGCCTAAAGGTTTGCTCACATTAAAACCCTTACAACAACAGCAACTCTAGGTTCCTAGAGTCGTGGTATTTCAATTCAAAGAAAATGCAGAATTAGCTAGTATTCCATTTGTAGACTAACGTTACTTTTCTCTCATAATATTGCTATGGGGATATACTATACAATGATAGTGAAAGATAATGGCATAAGCCTGCTATCACTTACCTATGGCCCCTGGCTTTTCTCAAGTCGTTGTAGTGGTATCTACCTATATCAGCTGTATGCACTTGCATGTAAATTTAATTCTGCCACTTGTCAAACAAATTCAGTTCGTGCAGCCCGCCAATTGTTTACGCTGCTGCAGAGACATCTTGTGGCGGCATTGGTAACCATTTCCCACACAGTTCAAATTTCTCGATCACAGATAATTGCTGTATCATTTTTTGGGCTTATATAAACATATTTCAGTACTCTATATGCTGTCGTGTTTGCTCACCAAATGAGGACGAATGTTTAAAACAACAATTAATAAAGAGAATCTTTTTTTAAAAAAAGGAAAAACCTTTAATTTCCCTCGAAAGGTGAAAATGAAGTTTGTACATGTTTTGTGTACACTATAATATTACGATTTTTGTGCATCACTATATTTCTGCATGTGACAGGTCTAAAATCAGTGAGAAAACGCATAATTTACTGTATACGTATGAGTTTCAGTATCATTGACGTCTTAAGTTTTATGTGAAAAAAAAAAATTGTTCGTTGGAAGTTTGTGAAACACTCGCCTAAAAAGTGCCTTCGTGAGCCTGAGATGAACAGTGTATTTGAAGCTCACGAACGTTCGCTTCCGGGGGGTAATGAAGGAAGACAAGTTGAAATTAATTGAACTTTACCGTAAAACTGATTATATTGATAATTTCTTAGAGGGAAAGGTCGCCAGAAAACTCAGCTAGTTACTTTACAGCTATTTATTTACAAAAAGGCCCGTGCTGGCCTGGAGAAAAGGTAAATGATGGCTCCAACTGGAGTGCTTCAAGCTGGTTTTCATAAACTTTTGTAATGCACACTTGCGGGCAGAGAGACGGCACGTGACTCATGGAATCTGGAAAGAATCCCAGATTAAACAAGATAACAGGAAAAAAATACTTATTGTTTTGATTGATTAATTCTCTAACACTGGGGAGAAAGAACTTTTAATGTTTCACTGGGGTATGCAATGACTTCCTTGGTCTGGACGATCACACAAGAAGGGGAAGCATGCGGCCATGAGGCAGTGAGAGGGAACAAAAGGATGAATTAATTCCTTTTGGGGCTGGAAATTGAATTGGGAGAATGAGGATCAAAAGGATAATAGGTGATAAGGGACGTACAAGACGTACCTAGATGTCGTGTTCAGTGGCTCCTTGTAGAAAAGCATGGCCGCTTTGTCTTGGGCCTGGGTATCTTAGCGCACCACTCACCGCCTAGATAGGCCCTAACAGGAAGGCAGATAGTTGGACATCCGTCGGAGATCACGTCCTTGCAGCCGACTGAGGCAGAATTCAGGTGGTTTGCTTGGGGGTTTGGAAGTCAGCTTAACCCCCCAACAAGCAAGGCAATCCTGGAAAACAAGCATACAGCCAGCAGAGGGTCACAGGAAAGAGAGCTTAAGATAATAGGTCTAAGAAGTACCAAATCTGCCATACATCCTTCCCTTTTGAGATACGTCCCTAAAGCTGACAAAAGACTCTTTTCCCCCAACTGGGGAACTCCCTATCTCTAGCTGGCCGGTTTTGGGTTTCCCGCGCTTCCTAATAATCAGCTGATATTCTAAAGAAATGGCTGCCGTTTTCCAAAAAAATCAAATTGATTAATTGATATCTGGGTAGGACGAACGATCTATAAACGTCCCTTTTGGGCGTGAAGGTCTTGGCTTAAATAAATTGATCGTCTCGACTACCCCAGTTCTCCTACTCTAACTTGAAGTTTTTTGAGCAGCGATACAGCTAACTACAATGGCCTACCTAACTTATAGGCAAAAGATGCTAAGTGTACTAAACTTAATGTAGTGATGTAGTCTAGCCTAAGTAATTACTACGGGTTGTCTTGTGACGACAGTCTACTCTACCCATAGTAGTAAGGTTACTTGAAAATTCTACTTGCTACTAACCTAAGCCCTGGTAACTAAATCATTAGCCTAACCTACTCATTATAGTTAATGAAGACGCAATCATTCCAGAGTGTGTACGCACAGCAGTAGTTCAGCGGAATTGTTAAAATACATGAGGTGAGGTAATGAAGTGTGAGGATGATGAGTGGTTAGTGCATTACCAGATGGAAATGTAATGAGGTAATTATTTTTAAGTAAGGGTTAGTATACACCATGGGCTAGGGGTTAGAGGGTTAGTTCTACTGGCAGAGATCAGGCTGGCTACCTTCTCTGGGTAGGTGCCAGGATCACTCTGCAATTGAATGTGACACTGTACCTTCCTTTGGGCACAGGTGTCAAGGAGAGCATGTGGCTCTTGGGTTAGTTTGTTAATGATTGGTACGTCCCTTCTTCTTCTTCTTCTTATTCTCAAGGACCTGGCTATACTAGTCCTAGGAGTAGACGGAGGCACCGACTCTGGGGAAAGGCCAGAAACTCCGGCAGGAGCAGATGGCAGTGTAGCCTGAGGGATTCAGGAGAACACCCTACTTCCGGTATCTGCAGCAACCGTCGTAGAGGTGGAACCTACTGCAGGGGTAGGCCCTCACTCCGGCTGCTGCGACAGCCGTCGTAAGGGGGGGGGAAACTCCAGGCTGACTCCTGGTCGGGCAGTTTTCCTGGTTTTCCAGAGGAGGTTGTGAAGGTTAGGTCTGCCGGAGGTTCATCCTCGGGGCGAGGCAGTGGTGAGGGTGAAGAAGACTCATGGACTTTGGATTGGCCATGGGCTGTGGTAAGCTCCATGCCTGTTGGAGGATCTCCTGTAGGAGGACCCTTGGTTAGGTTAGGCGCCGGCACTAGCTCGGGGCCAGGCGCAGAAGTCAAGTTCTGTGGTGGCTCTACGTCCAGGCTGACGGAGCTTGGCACTGCTCAGTGCTGCCAAGTGGCACTGGCAGAGTGTTGAGGTCGACTGGACCTGTGGCGGGTACCGGAGGTGCAATACCTCTCAGCGTGGGCCCTTGAAATGGGAGACAGAGGCTCCTGTCTCTTGTTGAAGGCTAAGCCTTGGTGGAAAATGGACTGGGTCCGCTGCTGGTAGTCGGCTAGGGCACCTAGGCTAATTAGTAGAAGTGCCCTATTACGTTGCAGGTTTTGCAACGGAACTGCGATGGTCAATCTCCCTCCTTGGTAACGGGGGAGACTGTTGGTGTGGACGTACTTCCTGGAGGAAGTAGAATTTCGATGACTCCTTGCTTTGGAGTGATTTGTTGTGGGGTTTAGGACCCTAGGCTTTTGGAATGCGAGGGAGACTTCATGTCTTCGCCTAGGAGGAGGTCGTAACCCCCCCTCCCCGGAATGTAGCTTTGCAACTGCAAGGTACAAACTTTTGGAGAAATTTAGGTCTGGTGACCCTCAATTGTACGGTCGGAAGGATCAGCTTAATATAGGTTGATACCTTCAATGGTTATTAAGTGACGTCTATCGACGTTAGCCCATCGGGGGATTCGATCTTCCGTATCAGGGAGATTTGAGTGCCAGAGTCGTCGTAGGCTCTGATGTGGCTTGGCGGATAATGGCTTTGGAGGGGTACGACGGTTATAGGGCCCTTAGCTGGGGGTCCTAGTGATGAAGGATTGGTGACGGCCATTGCGATGGCAGGAATATTGTGATTAGCGCACCCTCCGTAATTGGCAGACATGTGACCCTTGCGGCCACAGTCGTGGCAGAACTTGTTCCAAAACCTCTTCCGTGGCACTGGACGGTAAGGCCGAGATGGCCCCACCCCACGGTTGCGAATCTGTGGAGTCACCAAGGCTGGCAGTGTGCTCTGGCACAGGTGAAAAGTCCTCTCTGGCAGTGATTTGAGGTAGGGAGGTTAAGGAAACCTCCGTTGAATCACCCCCCTCAGAAACAAGTCCGGGGTTAATTGGTGGGCTTACCCCTTCCAAAGTGGAGGAGGTAGGCGGTAAAATGGTAAGAAGGCTGAAATGATGCGGAAGAAACGTCTGGCTCTGACCACTGGGTTCAGGGCCAGGTTCACAATAAAGGGATGTCTGGGACATCGGAGGCACTAGCCTCTGAACTCTAAAACTGATGATTGGATTATGAGGCATGCTGCAGGGATCCGGTGCATCTGGTAGTGGGAGCTTGCGGTTCCAGGGGAGATACAGCTTAAGTAAATCTCGGCCCAATATCACCTGATAAACATCATGAAAGTTGGTCAACTACGCCCAGGCGGCACAATGTGGTTTCCTTGGTCACCTGGTCCAGGAAAGGGCATTTTTTTTACATTCCAGAAGGACGAAGGAACAGAATAGAGGTTACCTTCAATCCATTCGAACTGAATTTCTTCGTCGTCTGGATTTTGGCACCCCTAGGCAATGCCTTTCTGGAAATAAGGGAGACCTGGGCTTCGGTGGTGTTGGCCATGACTTGCACCCACTGATAGGCCGTAGGAGACTGTTCATCAGGCAGGGCACATGGTAGCCTTGGAGAAGTTCACCCTGGAAGCTCTCCTCCCAAGGTAGAGGAACCGACTTGGGCATGGTCGGAAATCCACAGCATGCCCACGCACACAACCAAAGTGGTGGGCAAGAACCTCCGCAACCAACCTCTTTACCGGGGAGTCCAGCTCATGGTTCTGGGGCTTAGACAACTAGCAGAGAGATTGTGTCATCTAGGAGAGCTAGCTCATGCTATTGCAATACACCCCCTGAACACCTGAACTAGCCCTGGTCACTTACCAGCCGAACCATCATTTATTAAAAATTTACCACTCTTTGGTTAAAATAAACGATCAGTGTTACCAATCTCCTGGCAAACACCCTCGTTACCTAGTTACAGCCACGCTAGTAGCCCTGCCTCACGGCCGGTCACCACCTGCCCTCTCACGCACGGCAATCACTTATCGTTCGCGGTGGAGTACAGATGTATCCACAGCGAACTCCTTTTTGGTCTTGTCCCGGCCTTCATTTGCACCTTTGATTTGATTGAATTTGGTGACGAATTACGACATCCCTTTGGATTACGGTTGGATTGCTACTTAATACCGTGTCATTAGACATTGATTCTGCAAAGTAAGAAACAACACAGGCTACGACAACGACTACTGCATCCTCGGCCACGACATCACAGAAAACGACGAGCGGGAGTTCAACAACGTATCGTCTTTGCCAGCAATGCAAGAAAAGGATGAGTACCCTATGACACGATAGTCATTCCTTATGCGTAAATCGTAGGCCTGTTCAATAATGTAAAAACCAGATGTTTGGAATGTCAGGAGTGGTCTTTGGACCAGATGTTAGGGTATCTCAAACATAGGAAAGGTCTCGTATTAAGAAGTAACTGTAGGCAGGAAGAGACTAGTAGATCAAGATAAAGACTTAGAGACAGTGCTCTTTAAGAGACTTGAGAGTACGCTGACATCGAGTATGACATCTCTGTTACCGATTTTATGTCAAGATTATGCGAGGATAGATCGAGCAATAGGGATACTGAAATACTAATCGTTTCTGTTCCAGCCTCCCCTGCCTGTTCCAGAATCAGCCCTAACCGGTGCTGGGGGTTTATGGGGATCCGCAAGCCCACGGGCAGGATCCGCCGTCCCCCTGGCGCGGAGCAGGCAGTGTTGGCAGCAGATTCCCCTTCCCTCGATGTGTAAGTTCTCAGGATGATAAAAAACTTAGGTCAGATATAGACGAGTAGGGATAATAGGCTACATAGTGTTTAGTTTAGAAGAGAAGTGGCAGGCTTCTTCGGGTCGGTTTTCTATTAAAGTAGTAGTTTTTAGAGGCACAGTGTCCTTAGAGCATCTTTAGGCTTTTTCCTGCTTCGAGTTCCTTGCATCAGAAGCTTTTAGGCCAGGGTTGGTCTTTCAGATATGCTCCTTCGTCTTTAAGGTTACTTCCTCTACGTATACGATACGATAATTGTTAATATCAACTAATTCTCCGTTCAATGCATATTGACTTACGATATTCAGTATGAAGAGAAATCGAATAAAATTAACTACGGTTAGCCTAGTGTTCACGATGATATATCGTATGCATATTCGTAGCCTAGCCTAACCTAAAGTATTCGCTGTACAACATATCGGTAGTTATTTTTATATTGGCTAAACGCTGTAGGCTTAAGGCATTCTGACTTCGGATAATTCAATACAGGTGTAATTGAAAACGAACGAGAATCCGATCTGAGGAATAATTAATATGAATGTAATCGAACAGAATGAAGATCGGATTCTGTCCGACTAAAGCATTATAATTGTATTATGTGTATCATCATATTGGCGTAGTATAAACACTAAACTCGGCAGTCATTCACGCTGGAAATCAGCGGATGACGAATACGGGTTTGCGTCGCCGTATCCATCTCATTCTCTCCTGATTGACTAAAATGACTACGTAACAACACTCTCACTTATGCCAAGTTGTACAAACGTCTTAAAGGAGACGTGTCTTCAACTATGTTGACATTTAATATAGTCAATGAGGTATCTATCTTTCGGGCATATAATCAGATCTCAGATATAAGGAATTTGTATGTATGACGTTCTTCATACGTTTAACAGACTATTGCCGTCAGTATTTATATTGAGCTTATGTCAATTACAGTTACAAATTATTACCAGTCGTATTATCAAATTACAATGACAACTGAAATTAATATTAGGTCCTAATAAAGTTAATTTAATTACCTTTAAATATTATTTTATTACTTTTCAATTAAATTATAATTACACTAGCTTGTCGTCAAACAGCACTATTGTAAGGAGGTGTGGTTTAGACAGACAAGGATGCCGGCTAGTCTATTTTTTTTTTATTTTTTTTTTCTCCTTGGCTTCAGATTCAACCATATCACTTGGTCTCGGCTAATGTTTTTGTCCTTAGTTAGCATATTAATGAAATATCTGGATACTTAACTTATGTAACGAAGTCATACTGTTTCGTCTTACGATGTAATTTAAGAACCAAAATTTGACTTGATACGTCTCATTGGAAGCTAGTTTTTTCCCTCGGGTTAGAGGTGGCGTTAAATTTTTAGGATTCCGGGATTCGTTCGTTTTTTCACTCGTTTTCATAGGTATTACGAACCTTACACGTTTATATACGTTATTAATCTTGTCTGTGTGGGAAAACAACAGTAAAAGAGCTCTTTCATGCTATTAGTTTTCTTTTACCACGGCCCTCGCGTTTGGAATTCATACATAAGCTCGGGACTTCTGTCCAGGTTGCTGATTGAACGTAATTTTGCCTTATTAGCTCAGCTTGCATTTATAACATGAATACAGTAATTACCGTCCCACGCGGATGAATACAATAACGGATGTTGCTATCGGATTCGATCACTGTCACACGCTGATCAATACAATAAAGTGATGTTGTTATAGGAGTCGATCGCATTAGCAACAAGTTCTCGTTCGGTGTTCATAGCTGTACGGAGTTATACGAGTATTATCGTTAAGATAATACTCTTTGAACTTGCTGTAATTTGCGGAGGTGGAGATATTAGACGATCGTAGAATTTCTCTCTCTCTCTCTCTCTCTCTCTCTCTCTCTCTCTCTCTCTCTCTCCTCTCTCTCTCTCTCTCTCTTCCTGATTTTATTCTCTCTCTCTCTCTTTTCCCTGATTTTTATATCTCTCTTTATCCTACTTTGTCTTTCTCTCTCTCTCTCTCTCTCTCTCTCTCTCTCTCTCTCTCTCTCTCTCTCTCTCTTTTCTGATTTCATATTCTCTCCATATTCTCTCATCCTATTTTCCACGCTCTCCTAACCACTGGACTCATTGTGCAATAGAGGTTTTTCTTCCTTTCACACCTTTTCAAACTTTTCTCAATTTCCCTTCAGAGCTGACCTGACCTCATAGGTCCCAATACTCGGCCTTTGGCCTAAATTCTATTTTTAAACCCAACAATCTTGCTGTCTGAGTTAGTATTAGAGTAGGAGCGAATATTCGGATATGTATAAGGTATTCATGATATGATAATATCCCAAGAGGATTTTAAGTATTAGGAAAGATAGGAAAGGAAAGAACATGTCTGGGTCTATCTGAGGGTATTCTTCCAAGTGCCAACCAGGCAGAGTACAGACAGGCAGGTACAACACTACAAGAGAAGACATCACTACGATCGACGACACCGTTGTCTCCTCCGTACATGAGAGGCCTAAGGCCACATGGGAGGTCTTCAGTTTCCCTCCATACATGAGAGGCCGAGAGCCACATGGGAGGTCTTCAGATTCCCTCCATACATGAGAGGCCGAGAGCCACATGGGAGGTCTTCAGATTCCCTCCATACATGAGAGGCCGAGAGCCACATGGGAGGTCTTCAGTTTTTTCCTCTACTCAGGTGAGGCACATAGCCAGCTGAGAGGAAACATGGTTTGTATCCCTTCCGCACTCAATGAGTTTTGACCTTAGGGTAGAGGTGCAGGGAATTTTTCCCTCCACCATATGGCCAGGCCTAGAAGGCCCACACATGGGAGATTAGCTTGGACGAGTGACAAATGAACTTGAGACTGACTCGCGTACTCAATTATATTGACTGACAACTAGTACAGTGGAGGGCCGGGCAGATTTTGATTCCCCACCTCCAAATTAATGTTGTTAATCGGGCTAGTTCAGGTGTTCAGGGGGTGTATTGCAATATGAAGTTTTTATTGTAAAACTAATATTGTAATACCTACCTGAACACCTGAATGATTCCCACCCTCCTCCCTCTCATACAGAGTTATTGAGTTATGATTGACGTGAGAGGGCAGTGTGACCGGCCCGTGGAGGCAGGGCTACTAGCGGTGGGCTGGTAACTAGGTAACGAGGGTGTTTGCCAGGAGATTGGTAACACTGATCGTTATTTTAACCCAAAGATTTGGTAAATTTTTAATAAATGATGGTTCGGGCTGGTAAGTGGACCAGGGCTAGTTTCAGGTGTTCAGGTAGGTATTACAATATTAGTTTTACAATAAAAAAACTTCATTTCTCTCTTCTTCTCTTTGCCTTTCTCTCTGCTTCTCCGGCTTTCTCCTCTGCTTCTCTTTCTTCCTTTTCTTGCAGGCGCGCAGCACCGCCTGCTGCACCTTTATCCACTAGTCAAGTGCTGGTCCAGTGTAACCGGCCTCCTTGCCCAGAGTTATGAGGGCTCCGAGCTTCTCTAGCTCTCTGGCAAAGAAGTCGCGGGAATCAGGGGAAGACATTTCCCTTAGGCTGCAGTAGAGGCTCAGATGAAAATGATAATAATGGCCAGGAAGGGTAATGGATGGAATGGGAGTGCCTACTGTGGAAAGTGGCACTCACTTGGAATTGTGTTCTGCGACGTGGTAAGGAAAAGTCTGAAAAGACTGGGTGCTCGGTGGCACTTTGTGAATGGCACCTTCTACTGAGGTGAAAAAATCGAATGAAGTGTGCGGCGTACGTCACACTTACGGGCGTTCCCAACTTGGGAGACGTTGGAATGGGCTACCTGTAGGTCCAATACAGGTGCAATGGTACTTATGGAGCGTTCCTTGGGGGAGTGATCCAAAATGGTGGATACTCTGAATGGAATTCGTTCCGTAAGGACGGACACGCAGATTGTCAGCACTTAGGGCTGGTATTGCGGCACTTCGGGAGGCGTTCCCTTTGTTGATTGGTCCGAAGGATCACTGACCCTTGTACACGGACACACTAATCAATTGGGCGTTCCGTAAGGACGGACACGCAGGTTACTGGGCGTTTCCGTAAGGACGGACACGCAGGTATAATGGCTACCTGTACGGCCTGTACAGGTGCAATGGTACTTATGGAGGAGGCGTTCCATTGGAGCACTGGTATCGTGCTGGTGTGTTCCCGGACACTACATGCAGTATACTTAAATATACTGAAGTGAAATGGCACTGCTCATGGCAGAGTGTAATGGTGGGAGGAGAGAAAGTAAAAGGTGGGAGTACTTCAGCAGCCAGTCGATGGACAGTAGTCAAGAATTAGTGGCACTGTGAAATGGTAAGACCTGACGTGCACTGGTGGTGGCCAGTCCTAAACTGGTAATGACTTCCCTGTCTGGAAGTAATGAATTTGCATGGCACACTGTGCGAATTGTGCTTGCGGTATACGCAAAGTCTTTTCGTGATAAAGGAAAATGAAAAGACCCACTCGGGCAACGACAGGTAATGGGAAATTTTAGAAATGCTCAGTCCCTCGCTGAAGTACTCGATAAATGAAATAAATAAATGCTTGCAAACTGCAATGGACACAGGCGCGTACGTATCACGCTGTGTAAATGAAAGACACAGGACTAAAATAAGTTAATTCTGCATGCTATAATTAATGGTAAGATGTAGTACTCTTGGCTTCGTGAATACTGGGTTCTGGTTTTCTCTCTCCTCTCTCTCTCTCTCTCCCCACTCTCATCTCCTCGCTCTCTCTCTCTCTCTCTCGGAGAGGGTGAAAAATGATATATGAATGGAACTCCCATTATATTTGAATTGAACTAATAATGTTAGTTTAATATGACGCAACTTGCTTTAAATTATCTACTTACGTTAACGTTTTTAATGAAAGAATTGCTTTTGATAACGTTTATGAAAATGATAACGCGCTCGTGGTGAACGATTTTTTACGCTAATAGTAGCGCTTGTGCTTATGAAATGATTGCGTTTCAATATGAATTTTACAAAGACGCGTTTTTACGTTAACAATTCTTGTAAGTGACTCTACTTTTAAGATTTACGTTAACTTTATGTAAGATTACTAGGTCCCTGTGAACAGTGAAATGACGGTAAGGATTTTGAAATGAAAATGTTAGCAAACAATTGTAAAAAGAAGAGGTTACGTTTAGTGCGAAGTGAAATGAAACTTTCGCTCAGCGCGCGAGTGAACGATGAGAGGTGAAACACGTGAGCGAGAAGAGCGGTTAGCACCACGGTGTGCTAGCAGTGATGGCGAAACAGCTGATTCTCTGTAAATGCGACGCGATTTACAACACGAATTAACTTTTAGTTTCTTATTCAAGGCGAATTACGTTAATTTTCTCTGGCAGAACGATAGATACTAGTACCGAGATTGATATTATTTACATTAAAAAAAAAAAAAAAAAAAAAAAAAAAAAAAAAAAAAAAAACTTGAGACTTACGTTACTTTGCTTAAATGTTTTAGATAATGTTGAAAGAGATAACAAAACATGGCTGCCGCTGTGAATGAGACGAAGGCTGGTTGAGACTGCGCAGGGTGGGGGCCAGAGTGCGCGAGGGCTGAATTAAGCTGAGAGGTAAGTGGTTACCAACACTTGGAATGAAAACTAAGTTAAAAATGAATACCCTAAACATATCACAGACAAAGAATTGTACACTTCTTTTGCCGTAACTATTAGTCCAAAAACACTCCTAACTAGCTAGGCTTTCAAAACACAGCAATAAACCCTGGCAAAGCACTTCCTAGTTTGATCTGGTCCTTCTGGCATCTATCTGCACACGTGTTCGGTGTGAGCTCCTACACCAACATGCGATTTACAAAATAACAAGAACTCGCTCGGCGCTCTGGCCGTTACAATATAATAATATTTCTACCTTCACATTTGTTTAACACACTTCTACAATAAAAATACTTAAACGTACCTTAGCTAACATTGGTTATAGAATAATCATATTAATGAATGGAATACCTTACCGTGAGTCAGTGTCTTTTCTCCCGTGCAAGTGTGCTTAGTTTTGCGCTTTGAAAAAACATTTACAGTTACGTTTTTACAGCGGATAAACGCGATTTACAAGCTTTTTTTAAGCAAGCTAGGTTCAATCCTGGCAAGATTCGCCAATTTTACGTATTTAGCTGGCCTTGAGAGAGGCTATATACGTAAACGGAAATAATTGAAGGAAGACAAGTTGAAATTAATTGAACTTACCGTAAAACTGATTATTATTGATAATTTCTTAGAGGGAAAGGTCGCCAGAAAACTCAGCTAGTTACTTTACAGCTATTTATTTACAAAAAGGCCCGTGCTGGCCTGGAGAAAAGGTAAATGATGGCTCCAACTGGAGTGCTTCAAGCTGGTTTTCATAAACCTTTGTAATGCACACTTGCGGGCAGAGAGACGGCACGTGACTCATGGAATCTGGAAAAGAATCCCAGATTAAACAAGATAACAGGAAAAAATTACTTCTTGTTTTGATTAATTAATTCTCTAACACTGGGGAGAAAACAACTTTTCAATGTTTCACTGGGGTATGCAATGACTTCCTTGGTCTGGGACGATCACACAAGAAGGGAAGCATGCGGCCATGAGGCAGTGAGAGGGAACAAAAGGATGAATTCCTTTTGGGGCTGGAAATGAATTGGGAGAATGAGGATCAAAGGATAATAGGTGATAAGGGACGTACAAGAACCATACCTAGATGTCGTGTTCAGTGGCTCCGTTGTAGAAAAGCATGGCTGCTTTGTCTTGGGCCTGGGTATCTTAGCGCACCACTCACGCCCTAGATAGGCCTAACAGGAAGGCAGATAGTTGGACATCCGTCCGAGATCATGTCTTGCAGCCGACTGAGGCAGAATTCAGGTGGTTTGCTTGGGTTGGAAGTCAGCCTAACCCCCCACGAGCAAGGCAAATCCTGGAAAACAAGCATACAGCCAGCAGAGGGGTCACAGGAAAGAGAGCTTAAGATATAGGTCTAAGAAGTACCAATCTGCCTACATCCTTCCCTTTGAGATACGTCCCTAAAGCTGACAAAAGACTCTTTTCCCCCAACTGGGGAACTCCCTATCTCTGCTAGGCTGGCTGGGTTTTTTTGGTTTTCCCGCGCTTCTAATAATCAGCTGATATTCTAAAGAAATGGCTGCCGTTTTCCAAATCAAACAAATTGATTAATTGATATCTGGGTAGCACGAACAATCTATAAACGTCACAATATATATATATATATATATATATATATTTGTAAGTCCTAGGGTTATAATTAATGATATACTTAATAGCATAATGTGATGTGCTGTGACCTTTTGGAATGTGGAGAACAGAGCCGAAGCAACGACCCGAGAAAAGCTGATAAATGATTTCTGTGGTGGCGTGATATGAAAACTGCATAGAAAAGACGGTCAACGTTCGTCCTGTAGTTATGCCAGTTCATGGGTCTTTGTTCAAAGTGCATTTGGGAAACTGGTTGTAGCCAGTAATATGAGGCGTTGTCGAAGTGTGCATTTGTATGTGCGTGTGTGCCTCTTCTATTCTTAATGTATCACTAACCAAGTCTATGGGAGACTTGCATAGAGACGTCTGTGGGAGAAAGGCAAGATGCCGGGGAGCTCTGTGAAAGTTTTATTCATTATTCAGTGAGTGAAATAATCCGGCTGCATAGGGTGAGTTGAATTACTTTAGCCAAAGGAATGGCTTGTTTGATATCTTGCAAGATGTTCCATTTTAATTAACTTTGTGTTTAAACTTATGTGTACTTACAAGTGTTTCTTCGTGTCTTTGAAAAAAACAGACGATTCTGGCGAGGAACTATGTGTTCTGGCAAAAGGGGGACCTAGAGTCTTAAGGGGACAGGGAGTCCCAGATGGAGAATAGACAATTGGTTGTGGACAAATTACATTTTTGAGACATTTTAATGTTGGGGGTTTAACTGGAGTTAAGTTTAGTCAGTAAGACTTGGATCATTATCTTTCCGTTGTTAAATAAATGTATTATTGTAATGCAACTCTCTCATTTGATTACCTGTTAGAATGGAGAGAGAGAGAGAGAGAGAGAGAGAGAGAGAGAGAGAGAGAGAGAGAGACGGAGAGGGAAGAGAGAGAGATGGGGATCGCCTGGAGAGAGAGAGAGAGAGATTACGTGTCGGTATGCCTGATGCTCGGAGTTACACGTTTACCTATTAAATAACGAGATTATCCCGTTAACAGATTTGGTGGCAGCGGGTAAAAAGCAGTATAAAAGATTTTTTTTTTTTATGCCTGGGTACGCTAATGAAGAGATAGGTGACCAGTTAAACATAGAGGGGATTGTGGAAAATTGTTAAATTGTTAAGATTTCAGTTGCTAAGTGAAAGGGGTAGAGAAATATCCATCTGTGAGGGTGTAGGGCTGAGGAAAGAAATTGTATTAGAGTCATCAAATTTGCCCGTACCAAGACCCTCCAAGGCGTGAGTGACTCAGTCTGGTTTATGTGTGAATGATTGTCAGGTGCTTTCTCGCTGCGTGGTTTGCCGAGTGCGTTGTGCAGACGAGATTCACGTGTTTTACGCAGATTCCGGGGTGGTTTTCTCTTATTTTGAAGATGTAAGTGTTACGGTGTGTTTTTTTTTTAATCCTGGTGGGTTTTTCGAAATAGTTCAGTGTAATGGGACTGGTTTAAGAGGTCAAAATTTTTTTTCTTTCCCCATAGTAGCAGAAAGTGAAGTGTTTTCTTTATTGGTGCGTGTTTAGAATAGACGCATTCGTCTTTGTTTAACATATAAGGGTGTATAAAATGTTTTTCATGCATGCGAACTGTGCTTGTATTGCACTTGTTCTTGCGGGGTCAGCAATTTCTGCTAACCAGTGCAGAGAGGCATTGCATGGCGAGTACTGCCTGCCAAAGGGGATATTGCAAGGGGACTACTGGCCTGCCTCGGGGGGTATTGCAAGGGTACTACTACTGGTGTATACCTTGGGGGGATACTCAGACACTGTTCAGGGGGGGTGTTCTATCGCTCGACTGGGGGAGTGTCAATGCTCAGTGGAGGGTGAAACTTTTTTTTCTCAGTGTGGGTGAACTCTTTCTTTTTTTTCTTTGTCAGGGTGTTGAGAGACGAATTTGCCCTTGAAAATGATTTTCCAATGCCAAGACATCAGCTGATTGATTAGTTGATGACGTGAAATGCCCGTAGAGTTATTTTTTAGAAAAGAGATTTTTCTTTCTCGTGAATGAAGAGAAAAGTAAATAACATGCATGAGATGTGGCGTATGTTTTCCTTATTCTTTGGAAGACACAAATATAATGGAGAGACAGATTATTATTATTTTTTTTTTTATTGTGTTGGAGGGATTACTTTAAAATGCTGGTGATTGGTGTTGCATCTGGTGTTGATGTGTGCAATGGGTGTGATGGTATCATGGGGTTTGGCAATACTGGTGTATGCTATTTGAATTGCACCCTTACTTGAGATCTTTGCAAGAGAATTATTACAATGGAGAATTATTATTATTATTAATAATTAGTATAATTGTATGAGATATGTCATGGGAAGGTTACTCAAGTAGAATTATCATTACTTGGGACTTGTTTTACGAGAGATTTGAGATATTTCATGGGAGATTATTTTATAATTATTACAGATAATTATTTATGGAGAATTATTACATTGAATTATGGGAGAAATCTTGTGTTAATTATTTGTTGAGTTTTTGTAACTTTGGAGAATATTTCAGTAATTCATGAGTGATGAGTTTTGCTGAATCTTGATGAATCTGGCTGAATCTTGGTGAATTGTGTTGAATCTTGCTGAACTTTTGGTGAATTTTGTGCTGAATTTCTGGGTGAATGGACAAGCATTAACATTGGTGATGTTTTTTTGTGCTAATACTGGTGATTTTGACGATAGCAATTTCGGTGATTTTGCTGATAGTGATATTTCTGATACTGAGTTTTTTTTTATATTTACTAATACGTGGGTGCTGTAATGCTATCAAGGGTGGTGAGATCTTTTTTGAATTTGGGAGGAACTAACGACACATTATTTTTTTTTCCTTTTTTTTATGAGTTCAGCAGATAATTGCTTGACATACGTGAGTCACGGGAGATGGTTGACAATGCCGTTGATTTTTCTTTTCTCCCTTTTTTGGAAGTTAGCCATCGCTGGCACAAATTTTTTTATCATGGGTGGATTTGAATGTTATTTTTTCTCCAGTTGGTGTGAATATTTTTTAATGTCTCATGTCGTGACTTAGAGTCATTGTTCAGGAACATGTTTGTGTTTTCAGCTATTTGATGCTGCAGAGAAATATATGGGAGAATTTTTTGCATTTGGTTTTGAATGCATACGTAATAGCGCTGCATTTATTTTCTCCGGATATTTGTGTTCCAGAAATTGTGAGTTCTTGCGCAATACCTTTGTTGTATTTGTGACAACTTTGCCAGAGATAGGAAACTTGGCTAAGTTTTTAGTGGCCTATGTCGTGGTGCATATGGAGAAGTCTTGGCTAAGACACTTTGATTGTGGCACATTGGTGATTTTTTCTAGAATTTTCTAGACAGTTTTTATTGCTGAGTTTTTGCCCTTTTTCAGCAATTATGGTAAGGAGAGAGTTTATAGTTTTTACTATAACATTGAGTTATTCTCTGGAAAATTGGAGATATATTATTTTGGAGATATAATTGGAGGTATATTATTTTGGAGTTATAATTTGAGATATAATATATTGGAGATATATTTTTGGCCATTTGATGTTTGCCAATGGTGGTGAAAGCTATGTTTAGTTCAATTATTTTGCAGCCATCTTTGTTGCAAATGGAGACACATTTTTGGAGATATATGGGGCAATGTTTGTGAGTGTGTGAGCTAAATGCTTTGAGTGCACATTTTTTTGGAGATGGGATTTCATTTTTTTGATATTCCCGCTTGGAGATTCAATATTTTTGGGAGCCTTGTTTTATTCCACATGGAGTTATTGGCGAAATAGAGGTAAATATTTTTTATTTGCCGGATCAGTGGTGACGATTTTTTATTCCAGTAGTGGTGGTTTTTCATTAACATGTGGCTATGGGGGTTGGTTGTTAACCAAATGGAGGAAATATTTTTATCACCGGAGTGGCGTTATTATTAATATGGTGTCTCATATTAATATATGGAGGTGGAATTAATCTTTGGCGGGTGACCCTTTTTTGTGGTTATGGGAGTTTTGTTTTCTCGAGCAAAGAGAAGATTTCTGTGGTTCCTTCTTTTTGGTTTCGTGACTATTTGGAGGCGAGTGGCATTACTGCATTGTGGTCCTATGGAGATGTTGTGCATTTTTTATGTTCACAAGTGTGTTATTTTTGGAGGCATATAATTGGGCAGTGTCACATGAGAGAATACGTCTTTAAGACAAATTTTTTAACACATTAGTCATATCCTGGAGTTAATAACACATTAGTCATATCCTGGAGTTAATTTTGTGAAATGTGCTTACTTCGTGTCAGTATAGAAGTTTTTTTGAGAATCATGAGTTTCCAAACTTGTGTGTCTGACTAGACATTTTTTATGCTGCAGTCGAGCGTACGTGTCCGCAGGTGGATTTTTCTGCTGACAAGTGCTGCGTTGAGTCCGCTGTGTGCTGACTCTTTTCCTCTAGTGGTGATTGCTCAGAGTTTTTGCAATATCTGGAAATGTTGACGATAGCATTTCACGAAAGCGCATGTGTGAGAGTTTGCTTTCTGTCCGTGTCGGTCGATAAAGTTGTGACATCGAGAAATTCCGTAGCTATTCATGGGGCATTTCTTGGGAAAAACGTGGGATTATGTATATCATACATACGAGGGGGGACACAAAAGTAACCGGAATTGTGTCATAGAATTTTATTCAGTTATTGTTACATGTTTACAGTCTTATCACCTTCAAAGTATTCTCCATTTGAAGCAATGCACTTATCCAGACGTGTTTTCACTGTTGAAAGCAATTCTGGAACTCTTGTGAAGTTATGGCTTTTAATGACTCCGTCGTTTTCTTCTGAACCTCTTCAACGTCTGCAAAACGTTTTCCTTTGAGGGCTTTCTTCATTTGGGGGAACAAAAAGAAGTCACAGGGAGCAAGATCGGGTGAATAGGGAGGGTGGGTAAGTGGGGTCATGCCATTCTTGGTCAGAAACTGTCTCACACTCAAGGCGGTGTGCGCTGGTGCATGTTGTTGTTGGAGATTAAGCCAGCCTTGTGCTGGCACGGGCTCTTGCTCCTAGAGCAGCCCGTAAAATCTGGTGCATTGTCGTGATGAAGCCACCAAACTCCACTTTGCCACAGATCGGGGCGTTTCCGTCTCACGGAATCTCGCAAACGCTTCAGCACTTGAGTGTGAGACAGTTTCTGACCAAGAATGGCATGACCCCACTTACCCACCCTCCCTATTCACCCGATCTTGCTCCCTGTGACTTCTTTTTGTTCCCCCGAATGAAGAAAGCCCTCAAAGGAAAACATTTTGCAGACGTTGAAGAGGTTCAGAAGAAAACGACGTAGTCATTAAAAGCCATAACTTCACAAGAGTTCCAGAATTGCTTTCAACAGTGGAAAACACGTCTGGATAAGTGCATTGCTTCAAATGGAGAATACTTTGAAGGTGATGAGACTGTAAACATGTAACAATAAAACTGAATAAACAAAATTCTATGACACAATTCCGGTTACTTTTGGTCCCCCCCCCCCCCCTCGTATTATGTGTTTTGTGATGTGGGAAAGTTTACTTGTTGATTATCTTTTTTTTTTTTTATTTTTTTCTTCCTTTTCCTATGAGAGATGTAATTGGGGGATTGAGCTTAAATAGCATATCTTTTTTGACAGGAGATGTAATTTATCGGGGGTTGTTATTTACGTAAATGAGAGTTTGACATTAAGTCTCATTGTAATTAATTATATGAGCAGTAAGGGGTTTTGCTGTTAAAAGTTGGAGATTTTTGTTGATTTTGCGAGTTGCTGTAATATCAGAGCTTGAGAGAACATTTTTGGGTCTGGGCGTGTTACGTGATTTTTTTTTTCCTTGGGTTCATTGTCTTTTTTTCCCTTTTTTTTTTTTGCTTATAAGAACATTCGAGTTTGGAATGTGAGTGCAGAAGTCTGTGGAGTTGCTGTGAGTTTTTGGATTGTGTGTGCTGGTGTGTGAGTTTGGAGAATTGAGTTGGAGAACTTGATGTTTTTTTTTCTTTGAGAGTTATGATAATGACTTATGATTTAGTGGTCGTATTAAATGGAGTTAATTGGGAGATGTTCAGTTAGTATTTCTGACTTTTTGAGATCATTGGTTGATAGAAGTAGTATGTCTGGGGTTAATTTTCTTGGATTGACCGATGACTTGACTGACTATCTAACACACCAAAAAAGTCGTTCCCCAACGCTAGCAAGACATCCACCAGCCGTGCAGAGAGGTTGCTGTCGTTTGTCCATGGTGATTACGAGAGTTCTACAGAGTTCAACAGCGCTTTTGGGGATCTGCAGAAGCCGTTAGAAGCTTTCTACAATTAGGGAGGCCGTTCGCCTTCCTACAGTTAACTACAGTCTGTTCTGGAAGACAGACAAACAAAGAGGGATATTCAAGAATCCAAGATGAGAGAAAATTCTAGTGTTATTTGGAGATAAAGCTTGACAGACTTTATTTTATAATGCCAGAGACATGCAGTTATTACTTATATTTTATTTTAAACCGGCCAATGTTTTATGTTATATAAGCTGTTTTATTCGACCATTTGCTAGGCGGGAGCTAGCAGGTGTGCGTGGCCGAGCTATGTAAGTCCTAGGGTTATAATTAATGATAAACTTAATAGCATAATGTGATGTGCTGTGACCTTTTTGGAATGTGGAGAACAGAGCCGAAGCAACGACCCGAGAAAAGCTGATAAATGATTTCTGTGGTGGCGTGATATGAAAACTGCATAGAAAGACGGGTCAACATTCGTCCTGTAGTTATGTCAGTTCATGGGTCTTTGTTCAAAGTGCCATTGGGAAACTGGTTGTGGCCAGTAATATGAGGCGTTGTCGAAGTGTGCATTCGTATGTAGGTGTGCGCCTCTTCTATTCTTAATGTATCACTAACCAAGTCTATGGGAGACTTGCATAGAGACGTCTGTGGGAGAAAGGCAAGATGCCGGGGGAGCTCTGCGAAAGTTTATTTATATTTAGTGAGTGAAATATTCCGGCTGCATGGGTGAGTTGAATTACTTTAGCCAAAGGAATGGCTTGTTTGATATCTTGCAAGATGTTCCATTTTATTAACTTTGTCTTTAAACTTATGATTACTTACGAGTGTGTTTCTCTTGTCTTTGAAACAGACGATTCTGGCGAGGAACTATGTGTTCTAGCAAAGGGGGACCTAGAGTCTTAAGGGGACAGAGAGTCCCAGATGGGAGAATAGACAATTGGTGTGACAAATTACATTTTTAGACATTTTAATGTTGGGGGTTTAACTGAGTTAAGTTAGTCAGTAAGACTTGGATCATTATCTTTCCGTTGTTAAATAAATGTATTATTGTAATGCAACTCTCTCATTTGATTACCTGTTAGAATGGAGAGAGAGAGAGAGAGAGAGAGAGAGAGAGAGAGAGAGAGAGGGATTATGTGTCGGTATGCCTGACGCTCGGAGTTACACATTTACCTATAAATAACGAGATTCAATATCCCGTTAACATTTAGTATATATATATATATATATATATATATATATATACTCTAATATATATATATATCTTACCCCCCTTTTATTAAAGCTACACAAATTGGAAACCCTTACCTGTTGTCAATGGTGCCCTCTGTCTGCAAACATGTTGTTAGGCTATTAAGATCTCGTAAGTATAAAAATATCTATTTATTACCCAAAGCAGTTGAATGTAAAATAGAACAAAATGATTAACAAGTCATAATCACAAGAAACCCAATTCTGCCCATAAAGACTAGCAAGTTAACATTCTACCCTGACTAAGAATTCACTCCCAGACCCAAAATGTCAATAAGTTCATTATATTAGTCAGGTTAGAGATTCCCGTCTCTAGTACCATGAAATAGGGCCCATCTGTAATAAAGATAACAATGGATAAAAGATACACTTCACACATCACTCTTTTCAAAGTATTTAGGTAAAAGAAGGTATTTCACACTTCTCTCTCTTTTCCAAGATAACGGTTTTGTAAGTCTTACAAAATATGTGTCATACCTTTACAATGGGGGTTTCCTCTCCCGACACCTGATGTGTACCACCTGACCTCTTTGATCTCACCAAATGGAATGTGGCTTTCGCAAGTGCCTTGGACTATTAGGCCTGTAGCATCCGTAAAAATGAATGTACATACTTGACTACAAGACAAGCGATCTCTCGGTTAAACGCTTACATACCCAAATTCCTTCACTCAAGTTAGCTGCCCTTACAGCCTGTCTCCAAGCAAGACACGATATGTGATTTCACTAACATTACACACTTGTAAGATGGCTCGGCCACCTATGTCCTCTGTGCACTCCTGTTGCACACCACGTCAGCAACTAATGCACAATGTATCAATTTACCACATGACTTAGGGCTACCTCCGTTGCTGGAGCCCTTGTGCTTCCTCAAATGCACAAAAGTTTAAGAACTCCTAGTGCACAAATTGTGATCAGTATAGCACCTAACATGATCATTAATATTGGTATAGTGTAACGGTCACTAAAGAAAGGCTCATCCTCGTCACTAAGATAAGCAGAACTCGACGAATAGTTGTAGACGCAGGTCGAGTGCGTAAACCAACTTGGCACAACTCAGCACGTGCCATTATTCAGCGTCTGCGACCCTCGGTAGTGTAGCCAACACCCTCTCATCGCGAAACTGTAGATTCAACATTTTCTACTGAAGGAAACATGGTCACCACCCCGTTGTCAAGGAAATATCCCGTGACTTCTATGTAAGTGCTACTCGCACCCGCCTCATCGAAGACTGTAGACTCCTGATTTATCCCAGAATGTATCCTGAGATGGTATATCGAAGACATTTCATCCTTCGCAAAGGCAGTCCATAAAAACGCCATTCACGTGTAGACTTGACTTGACCTCTGGTACTGTAGAACGAAGTCGTTACCATTGCCATCAACACGTAGAGTTGGGAATTCTCTAAAGTCATTGTGTGTCCGTATTTAAAAGGTCTACATGGCCATAAAATAACTAAAGTCTTGCTTTACCCCACAAATCCGTCATTAATTAATATACTCACTCTACTAGTCAAATATTAATAATTCCTCGCTAAACAAAATATAATCTTTACCCCCTGAATCCTCACAAATAATCCCATATCTAACAAACACGCTATCAAAAGAGAACCCATAAAGTCTAACAGCAAAAACCCCTTTATGGTTTATATAACTAACCTCCATAAAATATAATGCCGAACACCCCTTCTATCTAACTCACATACCGTGACAAATTATATCTCCTATCAAAAATAAAAATGCTATTTTGAGCTTAACCCCCATTACAACATCTCTTGTAAGAAAAGAAAAAAAAGAAAAAAGGAAAAAAATTAAGTTAATTACAACGATAATAAGTGAGCTTTCCCCCATTACACAGCGCACATAAGAGAAAAAGAAACATATAATTCAATATCTTCCCGAAAACGGAATGTGTACCGTTACGGAATTTGCTACCGCAGCAATCCCATCGACCAGAAACGACCGGAAAAGAATCCCCTTACATGATACATTCCCGTGGAATGCCATAATCAACATCTACAAGAATAGTGCAAATCCCCGAGTAATCAATTCCAAATGGAAAAATCCGCAACCGGATTCATTACAGCAACATTAGCAAAAAATTCCATCTGTGAACACCTCAGGTGCTTTGAACTGCAGCATAGTCAGACTCGCAAATTCAGAAACTCATGATTCTCAAAAAAAATGTTCTTTACTGAAACTACATCAGCACATTCCACAGAACTATCTCCAGGATATGACCAAGGTGCTCCAGAGTTATCTCGAAGACATAATTCTCCCAAACGATACTGCCCAATTATATAAAAAATTATCTCCTATTCGGGATAAAAAAACTATGATAAACTCACAATTCCATAATTATACACCGCCAAAAAAAAAAGTCACCCCCAAGGATTAATGCCATCTCCTTATATATATTATATATATATATATATATATATATATATATATATATAATATATATATATATAATATATATAAATCACCATCTTAGTAATAACACCACTCCAGTGATATAAATATTTCCTCCTTTTAATTAATGACCCCACACAAAAAAAAAATCATCCCCCCTCCAAAAAACTTGTCCTTAAATCATAAGTCCCCACGACATTACCCGAATTATATAAACCCCAATGTCATCTATTCGGCTCATGAAACCCCAAAAATTTAGCCCCAAATATCATATACAGGAATAATCACATGTATATTATTACGTTTCTCAGCTAAAACAAAAATTTGCCATATTTCAACCACTTCCCACGTAAAATACTAACCCCGAAATCTTACACCAAAACGCCGCAGATTTGCGCATAATAAGAAAAAAAACAGTAGAAGGAAATAAAAGAGAGAAAAAAACCGTGAAAGCATTCCGCCACCCCATTGCAAAAAACAGACAGCAAGAAAAAAAAGGAAAAAAAATGCAATTGCACGACAATATATTAATCACCACAACCAATTCTTTTCAATTTCGAGATATGTGTTAACCTCGACCGACCTGTTTTTTCCTCTAAGACTACAAATCTGTTTCCAATTCTCTCTTCAATGACTTTAAAAGGACCTTCAAACTTCGGGCCTAATTTGTAATTTAGTTCATTTCTCACGTTAAGTTTTAAAAATACCTTGTCTCCGACATTGATCTTGGGATCAGATGTTTTACTATTACTCTTCCGTACCATATCTCTGGTTGTGGATTCGAGATTACGACTGAGGCAAGCATGTCTCTCTCTCGCTGTGGATACCAATGCCTCGATCGTATCCTCCCCATGATGAGGCATAGTTAGCAAATCAAATGTGCCTCGTGCTGGACAACCAAACAAAGCTTCAAATGGGGACATTTTAATGGAATCACTAACCATAGTGTTAATACTATGTCTAACAACATGAACATATCTGTCCCAATTCTTATCATTACCACCTACAGTTTTCCTGAGGGCCTCGAGCACTTTCCTGTTTGCTCGTTCGCACAACCCATTAGCTTCGGGTCTGTATGGAATAATTGTTACTTTCTGTATCCCTATGACTTCAGCTAAACATTCCAAGGTTTTGTTCACAAATTCCCTCCCATTGTCGGTTAATAGAACTTTGGGTGAGCCTATCTGCAAATGATACCATTGAAAAACGCTATGGCTACTTCTTCGGCCTTTTTATGCTTAAGTGGGAAAATTTCTACTATCCTTGTAAGTTCATCTATTATCACTGACAAGCACTTGTTCGCATATCTAGACTCACAAAAATTCCCCAGTATATCTATATGTATTTTCTGAAAAGGTCTACTTGGTATAGGATACGATCCTGATTTGCATGAAGTTGTCCTTGCAGGCTTACATGCGTTGCACACCGTACAATTCCTTACGAAATTTTCCACATCTTTCCCCATGTTTTTCCAAATGTATTTAGCACGAACCTCATCATACGTTTTTTCTATTCCAAGTGTGGACTACCGAACCTGCAATGAACTATATCCAAAACCACTGGAATTAGGACCTTCGGAATTATGATCTGTGTCGTATCTCCTTTACTTTCACTGGTTCTCAACATATATTTAATTTTCCTAACCAATAGATTACCTTCTAACTCCAAACCCGAAAAAGGCAACTTATAACTTTTCCTGACTAATTCCCCTCTTAGAAACGCTTTTGCATCTGCTAAAATCTCGTCTTCATCTTGCCTTTGCTCTATGAGAAGTATATCCCATTGTATGGCCTCGCTAGTGACTTGCGCGACTTGGAAACCTTCCGTGTCATGAAAACTCCTGCTGAGAGCATCAGCAACCACGTTAAATTTGCCCTCTATTTATTTGAGCTTTGCATCAAAATCTCTGATAGTTAAAAACCATCGAGCTCTTTTTGGCGACAAATCGGGTTTATTAAAAAGATCTAGTAATGGTTTGTGTTTTGTAAGAACTTCTACTTTATTCCCCATCAGTAACATTTTAAAATGAACTAAGCTCGACACTATTGCAAAGGCTTCTTTATCTATGGTGGCCATGGACTTCTTGTTGCTGCCCTTTGTCCTGAACTTCCTGCTATAAAAAGCTAAGGATGAAATTTCCCATCGAACTTTTGCATAAGGCAAGCACCTATACCTTTCTGGCTTGCTTCAGTCACTAATGTAAAAGGTTTGCTAAAATCTGGAAACTTCAAAACGGGAATTCATTAGCGCGTCCTTGAGCTTTTGAAAACTCTCCTCCTGGGGTTCATTCCATTGAAATTGAACGTCTTCCCGCAATACATCAGTTAGGGGAGCTGCTATATCAGAGAACCCTTTCACAAACCTGAAGAAACCGGCGATAACCAGGAATGACTTAATCTCTTTCTTTGATTTGGGGGTGCGAAAATTTGCTATTGCTTTGACTTTATCGTCATTTACTCTAACCCCTTCCTTAGATATGATGTGGCCTAGATATTGATCTGCTTTTTCAAGAACGAGCACTGGCTAGCTTAATTTTCAACCCCGCTAATCTAAGCCTCCTAAGTACTTCTGTAAGCACTTCCAGGTGTTGCGTGATCGTGCCCATTGCGACCAGGATGTCATCCATATACACAAAAACATTTTTGCCCAATAACCCGTGCAAAACTGTGTTCACCAACCTGGTAAAGGTCATCGGAGTGCCCGATAAACCGAAAGGCATTCGCGTAAATTCATAGTGTCCCTTGGGCACTGAAAAAGCGGTATATTCCTTGCTACTCTCACTGAGAGGAACCTGTAAGAAACCCTGTGCCAAATCAATTGAGCTATAAATATTATGTCCCCCAATTTCAACAAAAAGATCTGGTATGCACGCGACTGTGTAGCGGTCAGGGATCGTCTTCTCATTTAAACGTCTAAAATCGACGCATACACGGACAGAACTGTCCTTCTTAGGCACCGCTAACAAGGGAAAGTTGTAAGGAGACACGCTAGGTGTAATGATTCCTTCTTCTTCCCATCTATTAACCTCTTTCTCTACATGTTCTCTGATTTTGAAAGGTATACGGTATGCAGGAATATAAATAGGTTTTGTGCCACTCTCCAAATTTACCTTATGCTCTAACACATTAATGAACCCCAATTTATCACCTTCTAAGGCTACCGTATCCATAAATTCTGCCAAGAGCCCGCTTATCGCTTCAACGTGTTCACTATAATCCGCATTAACTAAATGTTCTCTAAATGTTCGTTTCCTTGATTGCATTTCTGCCTCCGAAAACTCAGGTTTCCCCTCTACAATAGCCACTGAACCACTATCACAACTCCAATCTTGGAAATCCAATATATATGTATTCTTCTGGTATCTCCTAACTGTATCATTACAGTTTAGTGACTCTAACCACGTAAACCCATCCTTGGATACACTGTTCACCGATGCCGTGCTAACAACCCCTCTAAGCTTTTTGCTATTTTCAATAACACACACATCTGTGGGTTTTCTCATTTCCTTCAATTTAACTTTTACCATAGTCTTTGAACCAGGTAGTAACATAATATCTTCGGATAAAACACCTCTATATTTGTGGTTAGTACCTCCCCTTTCCACCGCCCCCATACACATTACCACCCTCCGTATCATCCCCAGCATTGTTAGTATCAGAAATAGCATCAATATTAGTATCAACATCGCTATTCAAAGTATCATCACCACCATTGTTATCACTGTGAACTCTGATAGAACCCCCGTAATCATTTCCCATATCAGCAACGTGGGTTTTAATATTACCTTTCTCCATAACACTCATATCACCGCCATTAATATCACCGAGCACATCTCCTCTTTCAATAACCTCCATGTCCTCCATTCTATTCACGTCCTCATAAGGCAGAAAAACAGCCGGTATCCCAACTGTTATCCCATTAACACCCGCATGGATCGAAATCTTGTGTCTTCTACAAGCAGGATGACCCAGCAAAAGTCTGTTGCCCTAGGCAATTCCTTTCATTACCAAAAATGGTTCTGTTAACACTCTGTCACCGAGAGTAAACTGTATTTGAACACAACCCAGGTTATTTAATCTATGGGCTTGCACATCACACTCCGTCTCCGTTGAGGGTTGCAAAGGGTAATTGGAAAACATGGATTGATACAAATTATAGTCCATTAGATTTGTTGATCGGGCTTCCAAAAATTTTGCCGATCCCCTTGCCCTCTGGTTTGAGCTGCCTGGGAAGTTCTCACATTTTAATTACCAGAACCTTGAGGTGTAGGTCTCTCATCTCTCCGTATCTCAGACAGACAAGACTGCCAATACTGATCGGTACTCTTACACATTCCACAATATTTAACCCTACACAATTTCTTTGGATGCCCTGGTTTATTACAGTTGAAACAGCGCAACTGCTGTTGCTTTTGATCGATCAATCTTTTGTTATGTTCAACTTTTGCGCACAGACGGGGAGGAGAAAATTCTGTGTCTCTTTGCACTCTATCCCTCGGGCCTGTCCCATTGAAAATTGTGCTATCTACAGTGGGACATTTAGACATATGTTTCTCAATTTGGGCATAAAGTAATTCTTCGTCTGAAGTAGGTTCAATCTTTTCATCAAAGCTATTCACAATCGCATCCGGTACATCGTGCAAGAGCAGGGAAAAATAGATCAGTTTATGAATGTTCTCAAGAGAGACATTACTCTCTGTAACCCATTTAGATGTTTTCAGTTTTCCTACCCAATCCGCCACTGCGTCAAAAAGTTTTGAACTATGTTCAACGAGGCTATTAGTGCCCTTCCATAGTTTATAAAGACCCCGAAGGTCCCTCACCATATCTCCATGTTCCTTTGAGCCATAAGCTGTTTTCAAAAATGCTTGCAAGTCCGTCCAGGTACGACATTTTGTAAATTGGAAACTCTGGCAACGATGGGAGAGGTCTCCCCTATTGAACTCTAGCAAAGCTTTCGCCTCTCTAAATGCCTGTATATCGTCCGATCTATTCTTTCCTGCTAAATAGTTATTAACTCCTTCAATAAAAATTTGGACAGGCTGTGATAAAACGCCATCTGCCATCCCTCTGAATGGACTCACACCAGCACTCATGTTCGTTACGTGATATAGTAGCGTTGTGGTACTCTTAGTATCTGCCATCTTTCTCTGTTTCCGAAAGCTATTTTGTTCTATAAGATTCCCCGATTTCAATAACATCAATGTATTTATATACACAAAACCCAATCCAGAAAAATTAACACAAATTTTCCCCCAATAATTGATAAAAAAAGGCAAACGCGCCCCAAGCCCAGTATATTATCTCACGAAAGCAACAACAACAAAAAATAGGGAGGGGATAGAAAAAGAAAAAATGCAAAAAGGAATATAAATAACAAAAAAAAGTAAAAAAAAACATAAAAGATAAAAAGAAGAAAATAAGAAAGAAAACTTGAAGATACACTCATGTCTTCATATGACTGGAAACCGAATTCGTACATGCACCGCAAATATGCATGAACTATTTACCACACTTGTGAAATGCTTTAATACGTCGAAAATTATACTTTTCCCCTTCACGTTTTAAAACACTGGTGTTCAAGAATCCCAAGATGGCTAACACTGACTTAGCCCGAGAGACGAACAGCTTCTCCCTGTCCAACCCATTGAATCAGCAAAAAGAGCCCCGAGTTGCCTGTGTCATGATTGTAACCCCTTTTCCTACCAAAAAAAAAAAACATCTATGTCTAACTGGTCACCAGTCTCATTGTTAGCGTACCTACAGCTTATGAAATATATAAAAAGCCTCTTAAACTGCCTGCCACCACTCTTACCCCCCCCCCCTTTTATTAAAGCTACACAAATTGGAAACCCTTACCAGTTGTCAATGGTGCCCTCTGTCTGCAACCATGTCGTTAGGCTATTAAGATCTCGTAAGTATAAAAATATACTATTTATTACCCGAAGCAGTTGAATATAAAATAGAATAAAATGATTAACAAGTCATAATGACAAGAAACCCAAATCTCCCCATAAAGAAAATTAGAAAGTTAACATTCTACCCTCCTGACTAAGAATTCACTCCCAGACCCAAAATGTCAATAAGTTCATTATATTAGTCAGGTTAGAGATTCCTGTCTCTAGTACCATGAAATAGGACCCATCTGTAATAAAGATAACAATGGATAAAAGATACACTTCACACATCACTCTTTTCAACGTATTTAGGTTAAAGAAGGTATTTCACACTTCTCTCTCTTTTCCAAGGTAACGGTTTTCTAAGTCTTACAAAATATGTGTCATACCTTTACGATGGGGGTTTCCTCTCCTGACACCTGATGTGTACCACCTGACCTCTTTGATCTCACCAAAAGGAATGTGGCTTTCGCAAGTGCCTTGGACGATTAGGCCTGTAACATCCGTACAAACGAATGTACATAGTTGACCACAAGACAAGCAATCTCTTGGTTAAACGCTTACTTACCCAAATTCCTTCACTCAAGTAAGCTGCCCTTACAGCCTGTCTCCAAGCAAGACACGATATGTGATTTCACTAACATTACACACTTGTAATATATATATGTATATATATATATATATATATATATATATATATATATATATATATATATATATATATATTAGGCCACTGGCCATTATTAATATCGTGGGTGGCTCTTGATAATGAGAGAGAAACTCACTGCTGTACAGAAGGTTCACCAGTTGCACGTCAAACCCTTATACACAAGCTGCGCCACTGTCCTCTATCCTGCATGAACTACTTTCTTGCTTCCTGGAGTGTGAGTTCTCTCCTTTGCCAGACCTCTTTCTATCATAATCGACTTTATTAAAAAATAAATAAATAAATAAATAGGGATGAGCTCCAAGTGGATGTCGCCTACTCTCCCCATCAGTTTGTATGAACAATTTTTTGCCCGTAATTCCTATTGAATGTCCTTTGCTTCACATGGGATATCTAACCTAAATATACATATGAAATAAACCAAAGAAAGGCAGAAGAAAGCAAAGAGCACCAGTATAATAGGATTCAGAATGTACCGTAATTCCAATAATAGAAGTTCAATCCCCTTACGTCCCTCGAAATGGAAAAAGAAACGAGAGAGAGAGAGAGAGAGAGAGAGAGAGAGAGAGAGAGAGAGAGAGAGAGAGAACAATTAAGCAAGCTTTTCTTGGATCTGATTAGTAATTTTTGTATCTGTTTGATTTTTATCGTATCTTTTGATCACGAAGGCAACAGTTTTCATACTCTTGTTAATTGAGAACGTGGCCTTTGGCTTGATCCTTAAGATTTGAATATAATAATTATAATGATGATGAGGGTAGCGATAATGTAAGCGAACTTAGGTATTCATTATTTTTATTTACTCCTTTTATTTGTCTCCTTAGGGGGAATAGTGCCGTCAGTGTACCTCGTGCTATGCACTGTAGGCATTACTGAAGGTTCTTTGCTGCGTGCCTTCTGTCCCTAGCTGCAACCTCTTTGGTTTCTTTTACTGTGCCTCCTTTCACATTCTCTCCCGTCTTACTTTCCTCCCTCTCCTAACAGTTGATTCATTGTTTTAGTACTGTTACTCCTTTCAAACCTTTTACTGCCAATTTCTATTTCAGCGCTGAATGACCTCATAGATTCCATTGTTTTGCCTTTGGCCTAAATCTATATTCGATTCAGTTGTATTATATATATTCGGTTCGGATCTGCAAGATGTGGAAAAATAAAGAACATGAGCAATGGACCGATACTAAACCTACTATGTTGTGGCTTATGTGTGAAAACCTCAAGAACCTTTGCTGCAACTTAATAAGTTGTTGTAGCAGAACTGGAACACTGTAATCACCTAGCCAGGACCTTTAATGATCCGATTTGAATTTCTGGCTCGTCTTTATTCGCACAGAGTCGGGATAAGGATTCTGTTTGGTCATGTACTTGTACAGGTGCGTTTCACGGTGATATTTATAGCGTCTCAGTGGCGTGATCGGTATGGTCTAGACCTGCCACCTCGGTGAACGCGAATCAGAGGAATTTGTTTCTGGTGACAGAAATTCATTTCTCGACATAATGTGGTTCGGATCCCACAATGAGCTGTAGGTCCCGTTGCTAGGTGACCAATTGGTTCCTAGCCACGTGAAAATATGTAATCCTTCGGGCCAACCCTAGAAGAGCTGCTAATCAGCTCAGTGGTCTGGCTAAACTAAGATATACTTACTTCGGTGGCCGAGAGTTCGATTCTCGGGCATTCCATTGAGGTGTTAGAGACGTGTATTTCTGGTGATAGAAGTTCACTCTCGACGTGGTTCGGGAGTCATGTAAAGTCGTTGGTCCCGTTGCTGAAAAACCACTGGTTCCTTGCAACGTAAAAACACCATACAAACAAACAATACAAACGGTGGTGTTTATAAAAATGCTCCTTTCATTTATTTATATTATTTATAATATTTTGCACTTCGGTATGTGTCTTGCATGTAAGCATTTGTTACATGTACTCAACAGGCACAATTACTTTCATACATTTTTTTTAAAGTTTTTTTTTTTTAATTTTTATGGGGTGGGTGAGTGGCGAAGAAAACACACTGCCACATTTATATTTTAGCTGCTGAGACATGATTGAGCAAACTGCAGTACAACTTCCACAACATCAGTCATCTATCCGGGAGGATAGATTTCGAAGCAGCGATTAAAGGGATATCTTTTTTGGGACAAGTTCCATAATGCAATCAAGCTAATATTAAGATATCTCAGTATTCTGCGTTTTCTTATTTCACTTCTGTTATATGTTAGCTACATTTCGCAATTGCTTGAAGGCTTTTCTTCTCTCTCTCTCTCTCTCTCTCTCCAACCTGTGACTGCCTTGTAAATAGTAGGATCATTTATATTATTTCTGTGAGTTATAGCCTCAGACTTACTTTTGAGTTTTCTATGAAAGAAAACTATTGAGGTGGCTATTTGTCTGTCCGTCCTCACTTTTTTTGTCCGCCATCAGATCTAATAACCACAGAGGCCAGACGGCTGCAAATTGGTATGTTGACCATCCACCCTCTAATCGTTCTAGCCTAAGTTGTGTTTATTTTATCTAAATTTAATGTTAGCCATGATCGTGCATATGCATCGCCATAGGTGCTGACAACACAGGCCACCACCGGGCCGTGACGAAGAGTTTCATACAGCATTATGCACTGTACAGAAAACTCGATTGCGCCGAAGAAACTTCGGCGGATTATTTACTTGTTAGTTACTGGTGGGATAGAGCCAAAAACCTTAAATCTGTGCGATGTCGGTTAAGATTAGTTTCTTTCTTTCATTTTCATTTTCATCACTGAAATGGAATTGAAGTCTTTAAGTATTGCAGTAATAATAAACACTTGGAGAGAAATGCATACGATTTGCAAATAGTATGAAAGCTTGAGAGCGACTTTGTCACAGATGCTGAACCTCAAAAATTACACTTAAAGTATTTCCTTTTTTATGATTTGTCTGATTTTACTGGTTAACTATTCTGAATGTAATAAAGCTATGCTATTAATATTTGCCTGTGGGTAATCGTTGGGCTGTTTCGGATGCCCAGTAGTACATGCACTGTTACTGAAATAAACGGGACACGAGCCTAATCGTTCTCCTGAGGCTGCGTTTGTGTCGCGTTGGCCAAAACAAACAGCAGCTTTAGACCAACTGTTTTTCGTCTGCCTTCGGTTAGGGGCTCACGGTATTCTTAATTATCTTTATTTTTACTCTTTCGCCGCCGGAGGTTACTTGTTTATATGAAGGTTCCGTAGGACATTTTAGACATAACCGTGTTCACGTTTGTACTTATTTTAAGGAGGTTTCTGGGCATAGTTAACTGTATTTTTATTTACTCCGTTTAGGAATGTGGTATTTTCAGAATCTGAATTTTGGCCTTGGGTATGGAATGAAAGCAAGGTAGACTTTCAGTCGTAATTTGTGTGTAAGAAGGCGATGAATAGTCTCGCTTCGAGATATTTGTAATGTATCTCTAGAACTAGCTAAAAAGAAACGCACGAACATACGTACATATTTACCTGGTTGGGGAGAGAGAGAGAGAGAGGGAGAGCATAGCGTAGAAAGAAAATCAGAGTTCAGTTTCGCATAACAATCTGCTGCTAGTATGTCCTTGAACAAGCACACCCGCACGTGCAGACACACGCACGCACCAGAGAGAGAGAGAGAGAGAGAGAGAGAGAGAGAGAGACGAGAGAGAGAAGAAGAGAGAGAGAGAGAGAGAGAGAGAGAGAGAACCATAAAGGAAACTGAAAAGAGTTTTATTTCGCATAAAGCCACTAGATATATATATAATATATATAATATGAATATATATATATATATTATACATATATATATATATATATATATATATATATAGAGAGAGAGAGAGAGAGAGAAGAGAGAGAGAGAGAGAGACCATATTCCCCATCTCGCATGGGAAACAATTTTTTACGCATATAAATAGAGTGCAGTATTCAGGCAGGGAAAAAGAAAAAAAAACTCCTCGGAGGACTATATATAGCGCGACGAGCGTCGTCGAGGCCCGACGGAGTTTATATATATATATATATATATATATATGATAGTATATATATATATATATAATATATATATATATATATATGTATATAAACTCCGTTGGCCTCGACGACGCTCGTGTATATATATATATATATATATATATATATATATATATATATATATATATATATATATATATATATATATATATATATATATATATATATATATATATATATATATATATATATATATATATATATATATATATATATATATATATATATATATATATATATATATGTATATATATATATATATATATATATATATATATATATATATATATATATATGTTTAAAGGGAATTTGGCTCTTGTTTTTTTTGAGGTCGTGCCTGAGCCCTGCTGCTGCTTGCTGCTGTTCGAGAATGCTTTCTCTCTCTCTCTCTCTCTCTCTCTCTCTCTCTCTCCTCTCTCTCTCTCTCTCTCTCTCTAATTCCGGTGCTTAGGGACCAATTGTGAAATTAAAGATGCTTCTTTTTTTTAATGTGACCTGTTTATACGGTATACAGAATCGTGCTGCGTTTTGCATACACTGGAAAATGATTAAATCACCCCATACATATGTTCGGTAATAGCTGCATACATTTGATAAATATATGTAAACATGTATGTATGTAATATGTATGTATGTCTACTATAGATGTATATATATATAAAATATATATATATATATATATATATATATATAGATATATATATATATATAGATATATATATATATATATATTATAGTACATACTATGTACAGATGTGAAGAGAGAGATGAACGCTGTATACACAAATAGAGTTTAAATGCAAATACTCATGCGTTAACTGACAAGGAGAAATGTAATTTTGCTTTCTGGCAAATATGAACGTAAATAGCCAGATAATAATGAATAAGAGGAAAGGAAACAGAAACATTCAGTGCAGTTCTACATCTTGGAAGGTCAGTGACCCCTCAGAACTTCACACTAGAGAGAGATGACTCATCCAGCGGTAAATGTCCCGTGAAATTTTCGGTCGAATATAACCTATCAGTTTATTTCGGTAAAATGATTTACCTGTGAACGCACACCTGATGTTTATCGGGGCTATTCAGGACAAGGACCGAAAATGCCTCTTCTATTTCTGTTGTCGGTGTCTGCCTGGCGTCCTTTTACTGAGGGAGACGCAAATAGCAGATTTATTCTAATTCTGGTAATACGAATTCGGTGAATTTATTTCGGTGCTCTTCGGTATACATTGCTGTGTCGTCGGGCATCCTTCCTTCTCTTTCTCACTTGTGGCTCGGGATGAATCTCCTTTCAATGTTTTGCTCTGCATCAGTCGAAGACTTCTCGCTTTGTCAGTGGCCTCCAAATGAGTCGTTTAATCTCATTTTCCTCCACTTCAAATAACCAACTCAGTCTCTGGGTTTGAGATCGAACTATAGTAGATTCACATCAACCGTGCATATGATGTCTAGGCCAGTCCCTTACGACGCTCCTGATTGGCTGTTGATAGCCAATCACAGGGCTGGAAACTCTCAGTCTCTCTCGAGAGTTCGCATGGACAGGATCTACGTTTCACCTCTCCTGAGGGATAAGCCTTTCAGGAGAGCTGGAACATACATCCTACTTACGTGTACTCTCTCTAGAGACTGAGAGTTTCCAGCCCTGTGATTGGCTTATCAACAGCCAATCAGGAGCGTCGTAAGGGAAGGGCCAAGACATCAAATGCACGGTTGATGTGAATCTACTATAGATTGATCGTCTCATGTTATGGAAGCCGGAAGTGCCAAGTGGATATTCAGTCGATGTTCTCTGTTGGCTTACCTTTCTTTGTTCTCTTCTATTTTATCTGACTAATTAAATGGCTTCACTTTAGAGTTATATCTCGTCATTTAATTTTTCTTCTTAAGAACGAAAAATCACTTATGTTCATCGAGTCCGGATTAACACTCTAGAAGATTTGATCAATCCTTCTACATATTTTACCTTTTTTCCAAACTTATTGTAGCCATTACATCGTATATATATATATATATATATATATATATATATATATATATATATATAATATATATATATATATATATGAATAAATATATGTATATATATTTTTTTAAAGTTCATATATATATATATTATAAATATATATTGTATATATATATATATATATATATATATACTATATATATATATCATATATATATTATATATATATATATACACACACATAAGCGAATACCACAGGAAAATGAATGACAGGCAGAAGTTCAGTATCAAACGCTTTCACGTGTTTATTCACGCATCTTTTGGGCCATAAAATATGCCCCGAAGATGTGTGAATAAACACGTGGAAGCGCTTGGTACTGAACTTCTGCCGGTCATTCATTAAGCTACAAATGTCCTTTAATGTCCAATTCGCTCTACCTCGGAATTAATATCTTTTCAAATATGTTAACCGAAAGGGAATTTTTTTGATGAAATTTAATTTTCATGAGAGGACGAAATCATTATCAACTAAAAAAATTCCCCTTCGGTTAATATATATGAAAATGTATTTATTCCGATGGAGAACGAATTTTATGATTTTCAAACTCGTTTCTCAGCCTTAACTCGTCGTCGATCACTATACTGACATGTCTCAACCATATTCTGCTCTACAGTCTGCTCACTGTTTTTATGCATATTATCTGAGCTGATGCTCTCCTAGCACGTATTTGTTCTTTTCAATCATGTGGGTTAAGTTGTACACATCAGATTTTGAATTGTATTTTTTCCGTTTTAACCCTTTATTATTTTTATTGTTTTGTAGGATCTCTTGAGGTTGTACTCAGTCCGTCAGTATCTATTCTTTTTTTCTAGTGATACGCACCAAGCCGTTATCATTTTCCCGTTGTATAATCCTTGTAGCCATGCAGTGTTCGTTTGCTAAGTACATTGAGTCTACAGCATCCAAAGTTATCATTATATTTTCTTCTTTATGATACCACCAAGCCGTTATCATTTTCCCGTTGTATAATCCTTGTAACCCATGCAGTGTTTCGTTTGCTAAGTACATGATCTACAGCTCAAAAAAAACAAGTTATCATTATATTTTCTTCTTTATGATTGCCTTATTTGTTAGTGTCATGTCCTGATCATCCTAATAGTGTTCTTCATACCTTTAATGTATGCCTCAAAATGCTTCATTTATTTGATTATTTATTTTATTTATTTTATTTATTTATTTATTTTATTTATTTTATTTATTTTATTTATTTCATTTATTTTATTTATTTATTGTGAACAGGGTAGGGCTTAAATAGACTTTCTGCAATAGGGCATTTACGTATCTTTCAGTGAATTTGACAGACTGCTGATTGATACCATCATTTTGCTGTATTGCTCTTATTACATTATTTGTCAAGCATTTTTCTGCATCAGTAGGTAACTTCATATTATTAGCCCTTATTCAAATGGTACAGTAGTAATCGAACTTCATAAAAGTTCCGTTTAGGAGTGGAATGCATGTTGCGTAAACATAACATACGATTTCGTCATTTAAAGTTGAACTCGGAAACTTTGAATACGATTATAATAACTTGGATCATTCTTTGAACTTGATTTTTTGTTTTGTGATGAAAGTAATTTGCACGACACTTTAAAGTAGCAGTTAAATTTTATGCTAATCTGGCAGCCTGTGATTCACCAAGATTGCTGTAAAAGTAACTCATCTCTTGCTTTGGGTGTGATGTTGAAATTAACTGAGGTGAGTCTTTCATTCAGTATACTATGTGCTGGAACTCCATTTACCTGAATCTTCTGTTCAGCTACACTGTTGTAAAGTAACTCTTCTAATCATTAATTGTCTCATTGTCTGAACAGAAATTGATTTCGTAATCGTTACTTAACTGAATGAGAAATATGTATATGGACTAGACTAATCCTTAAAGTCAGTGCCTGATATAAACATGTATCAACCTTTTTTAAAGTTTAAGTAGGTAATTACTTTTATACGCACGAGACGTGCTTTTCTCCGAATTTTGTTTACTTGAAAGCTTATAAAAAAGTAAAATAAATAAAACTAAAAAAAAAAAAATAAATATAAAATCATTACAAATGAAGGACCATGAACATCCCCTTCAGTAAGACATCGCGTGGCGTTGTCCTGAGTTGAAAATACTTTGTTTTGTATTGGAAATGTTTATAAAGGCAAGTTGACGACAACTTGTCTTTATAAACATTTTCTTTTACAAGTTCTGTAATACTCTTCTTCCTGTACACAATCATTACCCGTATCATTCGCTGACATCTCTGAGATCTCGAGAATTTTATTTCTATTATTCTATAAATAATATTCCGGTGAACTTAGCGATGGTATTCTTTGTATTCTTTCATCCCTTTTGCTCCTTCCTGGTTAAGTGAAAATTTTATTTCTGTTATATAATCTTCCTGTGAACTTAACGCTGGTGTTCTTCATCACTTTTTGTTCCCTCCTGGCTAAAGTGGTTGGTATTTGTCCTTCACCTTTCGGAAGACATTATTGTTTGAACAGTTCCCAAGAGAGAGAGGTGGTGCTCACCTGCTGTCTGAGGGTATAACTGATGATGGTCCACGATCTTGGTCTAAACATCTTAAAATCTCCTTGTAATTATTATTTCAGAAAGCTAGAACTTCTTTTCTTTCGTCCTAAATGCGTAAAACGTGGTAAATTTAGTCACTAACTCTTGTTATCCTCTATAACTGAAAGGTCCAAGCAGCCGAAAAATTAATATTTCAAGTGTCCTCTTCAGTTAATACCATTGGTTTTAATTTATTGTTATTTTTATACTAGTATTAACCCTCACAAAATCATTTACCTCTACAGTTACTGGTGCCAACCTTTTATTGTATTTATTTCTCCCATTTGTTCCTTGCCATCGGTCGTATTTTTATCCCCCCCCCCCTTTTTTTTTTATACCTTTTCTCTCGAGAAGTTGGGATTCTTCTATTATTGTCTTCTCTACTAATTTTTCCTACATTTTTATTTCGAGAAGTTGGGATTCTTCTATTATTGTCTTCTCTACTATTTTTTTTGTAATTTTTATTTCGAGGAGCTACAGGATTCTTCCATTATTGTAATATTTTTTTTTACATTTTTCTCTCGAGGAGTTACAATTCTTCTATTACTGTCTTCTCTACTAATTCTATAATTTTTAAATCTTGCTTAGGTTCGGTTTTATTCTCTGTTGATGATGTTTGGGGTGTGTGAGAGGCTGGCCCTCGTTCTAATTTTGTAGTGCTGCTTTTGTAGCAGCAGTTGACATTTACCTCTTTAAGTAATGTGACCTCCAAATAACCATGTTCTCAAAAAACTTGAGACTGCGGCATTCGGCCTTATCCAATAAATCTATTACGGTATGCCATGAGTGGGGTTTGAACTCGGGTCCACCACATTGTGAGTTCCAGGAGAAACGAACTGATATAATTCTAAAACTGTCGCAATCTAATCTTTCTTGTAGAGTGGCTCACTGTATACAGACCAACATACTCGTGGTTGTTCTCAGATGAAGCACCAAATCTTAGCTAAATGGTGCTCAGAAGCAAGCAGAAAACCAAATTGCAAACTCTGTTTCGTCTGCATAGCCAAGATGATAGATAGCCATCCTTTCTACCATAACCAAAGTTTCTTAAAGAGTTATCTTTATTCTCTTCTGTAAATATTATTCTTTTCTGTAGATATAAAATATAATTATATCCTGGTTTTTGAAAGTCGGAATACCTACACGAAACAATTAGATACTGGATGAATCCAAGACAAACTTTGAAACTACAAGATGAGAGGCCATATTATTTGAATTGATTTTAGTGCTGCCCATTTGACTTGGTTAACCATAAAGCTCTTAGGTCCTACACATTAAACTTATGTCGGGATCAGATGACCGACATCAGAGAGAAGTTGCTAATAAAATTTTCATTAAGTCTTTAAGCTTCTTTGTCTAGTGTTTCACTGGGTAGTGCTCTATGGTCTGTGTTACTCTTTAGTCTTTGATCTTGCCGTCATAGTTGATCTATACTTAGATAAATATAACAATATGTTGATGGAACAACTACTGTTGCAGTTATTTGTTCCATTCAAATGCAAAATTAACTTCTGTTGCAGTTATTTATTCCATTTAAGTGCAAAATTAACTTCTGTTGCAGTTATTTGTTCCATTCAAGTGCAAAATTAACTTCTGTTGCAGTTATTTATTCCATTTAAGTACAAAATTAAATTCTGTTGCAGTTATGTGTTCCATTCAAATGCAAAATTTCCTTCTGGGGCAGTTATTTATTCCATTCAAATGCAAAATTAACTTCTGTTGCAGTTATTTGTTCCACTCAATTGCAAAACTAACTTCTGTTGCAGTTATTTGTTCCTTTCAATTGCAAAATTAACTTCTGTTGCAGTTATTTGTTCCATTCAATTGCAAAATTAACTTCTGTTGCAGTTATTTGTTCCATTCAATTGCAAAATTAACTTCTGTTGCAGTTATTTGTTCCATTCAAATGCAAAATTAACTTCTGTTGCAGTTATTTGTACCAGTCAAATGCAAAATTAACTTTGTTGCAGTTATTTGTTACATATAGTTGCAAAATTAACTTCTGTTGCAGTTATTTGTTCCATTCAATTGCAAAATTAACTTAGCACCAATTCTACCAGATACCAGTTACTAATAACGAACAATGTTGTCTTATTGGGTATTGGGCAGATTTCCAGCAAATCTCAGATTTTATTGCTTAGCTCATCCCCTGTTATGATGCCCCTCCATGGTTTGTTTTGCAAAAGCAACACTGATGATTTATTCTATAGATTTGATGAAACCTGTTATTGTCCTCTACCCCAAGCTTTGCTTTACACCGCCATAAATACCTTCTCTAACGCTGCCAGAAAACTATGTATTGTTTGTAAGACCTACTATCTACAAAGATCAATTAGCACTGTTTGTTGATCTTTTGTTATGCTTTATATTAGAATAGTGTTCTGTCTGGGTGTTAGTAGCCTGCCTTAATCTCCAACTTGTAGACTAAATTGCCTTCAGTGGTAAATTTGAATTTTACTACACCTAGGCTGTCCACCTAATTTTATTTCAACAAAGAAATTCTGTTGACGCCTCTTTTTCCTGTATCTCGAAAACTAGTGCTGGCTAATCAGTTCCCAGAGCGTCAGCATCAGCCCGATACCAAGGGTCTTTCCTGGCCTCGAGTGTAAAATTGTCAAACGGTCCATCTAGCATTGGTGTCGCTATAATTTAAGAGATGCTGCAATGTTGCCTAATTTTTACTGCCTTTTATTGTTAATTCATTCATAGCTGTATTTGCTGGTTTTATTTTTATTGTTTATTTATTCATAGCTGCATTTGCTGTTTTTATTTCGTTTGGCATTCGTTTCCCTGTTTTGCCTTGTTTAAATATGTCGGTATGTTTTTTTGCAAGTGGATTGTCATTTTGGATTGTTCTATGATGATGGGTTTTAACCCATTTTATAGATTTTTACAGCATCTCTTACCTCAGAAATGTAGAAGTATATATATATAGAAGGATGACATAAACTGCCAGGGAGATTCTCATCTCGCATTAATGATGGTGTTTAGAGATGGGAAATATTTCACCGTTGAGTTGCTCCAGTTCCTTGTGTGAATATTACCTAGCTTCTTGTAGCAGACTTTAACATGTGCAGTAAATATAATCAAGTCGGGAGTGATTTAATGCTTGAAAGGTTGTTAGAATCACTGGTTATATTTTACAATAATTGTTACATTTTATCAGTCTCCTCGGAAAGAGGTTAGTAATGGTCATCCTTAGACACGACGAGGTATGTACAATGACTTACATAACCTTTCAATCACAGTATGTTATACGTAGAATTGCCTTAATCCCTTAATATGGTGTGAATTATATGTAATAAAGTAAATCTCTTAAATTGCCAGGAATTACAGCCAGTCCATAATCTCTAAAATTGAAAGGAATTACATGCTGTAACTCGAATAATCCTTTAACCGGACATAACTTGTGTAAATTCTTTTATTACCCATTCAGATAATGTCAATTACATGCCATAAAGTCCAGAAGCTTTTTTTCTGATTATACGAGTTTTACAAACCTTCGTTTCAGTCTTCTGCAAAATGTTCAAGATTTTACAGGATTTTAAAGAAATTGCGTCTGTTTATTTGGCAGAAATTCTGCCTCAGTTGGGCTGTCGTGTT
>NC_061107.1:90316572-90334072 GCF_015104395.2 Macrobrachium nipponense
ATTAAAGGGGTGGCTCCAGAAGAAAAGTAAAACAGCGGTCTCTGTCACATTCATATTTTCATGCAGTCGTAGATGAAACCCCTCTATCGGTGGTTCTCAAATGTTTTGGTATCGTTACCCCCCTACAAAATTTCTCTTCAGTTATGTGAAGTTGTAATATAAAGGAAAGACAAATTAATTTTAGTATTACTCAAGTCTTAGATTTTAGACATGATTCCTTTTATCAAAAGACTAAAATTAAAGCATTCCTCGATTCTCCTTCAGCACTTACCTATCTCACACTTTATTACTGCAGTCATAAGAACAAACAAGAAGCAAAATTAACTCATCAGCTGCAGAACACTCGCTGGAGACCGTGGAGAGAGCACAGCAATCACTAAAATTATCCCCTTCTGATGTTTCTCTGGCTTATAGCACCCAGACTCTCCAAGCATGCTTATTTTCTTTCGGGATTGAAGAAAACGAATGTTGGGGGTATAACTTGCATAATTATGATAAAAGTCGGTCTATTTATTTTTATATTATTTATTAATTATTTGAATTATTTATTTATTCATTTATTTATTGTTCAGTTTACTGAATTTCACTCCAAAGAACTGTTACTTTTAGAATGTTCCTCGGTAACCCGCTCCCCACCCCCACCCCCCCCCGAAAAAAATGCCTTCATTACCCCAACGGTAATTACCCGCACATCAAGTACTTAGGGTCTTTTGCAGCGTGCCCTCGGCCCCCAGCTGCAACTCCTTTCATTCCTTTTACTGTACCTCCGTTTATATGCTCTTTCTTCCATCTTTCTTTCCACCCTCTCCTAACAGTTAATTCATAGTGCGACTGCGAGGTTTTCTTCCTGTTACATCTTTCAAACCTTCCACTTAGTTTCCATTTCAGCGCTGAATAACCTCATAGGTCCCAGTTCTTGGCCTTTGGCCTAAATTCTGTTTTCAATTGATACATCTAAGCCGTAGGCTTATCAGCGTCGCGTTGAACAACCACAACATTCGTCTCTATGTATATCATAATGCATATGACATATCTCTCTCTCTCTATCTCTCTCTATCCTGCATTCTCTAGGTCATCCTCTCCTCTTACTTGCTAATCCTTCGGAATTATACTCATCAAGCGGTCGACATCCGCTCAAACCATCTCAAAACACTAAGGTCCATCCTGTGCAATTCCACTAATCTTCTAACCACTTTTTAGTATATCATCTTTACGCTGTCAGTTATCCTTACAATACAGTTGCAACGCAAATGGTTTAGCTCTGTAGCTTCATCGTTCTTCCTTTCATCCGATTCAACATCCTCACCTTGTTTCCAATAATATATATATATATATATATATATATATATATATATATATATATATATATATATATATATAATGTGTGTATTTTGTATAGACAACACACTCTAGAGTACATCAGTTAAACCAAGAGAGAGAGCGAGAGAGAGAGAGTTCTGAGAGAGAGAGTTGAGACGAGAGAGAGAGAGGAGAGAGAGAGAGAGAGATTAGATAACTGTGCTCAGATAAGAAGAGAAATTATCAGTCAATGAAGCTGTTTACAGAACACAAAAAAGAACAAGGATAAAAAACAGTGCACAGCCAAAGTTCAGTCACCCTCGATTTTTTATTATATCACTTTCTCGATCTCAATTATAGTACGAGTTGCTCGGGGGCTTTCATAATGTTTTCTAGTTGCAAACAGGTATTAAGTATCTTGGAGGTGCAGAAGGAAGTCTTGTGGTAGTGGGTCTAGATGTCGTTAGTGGTTGGGGGGACCGGTGGAAGGGATGGGAGGTTGGGTGATGATACGGGGGCGGGGCAAGCACGGGGATGGGTTGAAACACGTGACCATGATCATCGTGCACCTTGCACAATTCTCACCACAAAACCTTGTTTTTATTTTCCCTCATTAACATAGGTTTGGTACACCGTGCCTGGCTTATCAGCGGCCAAATGTCAGTGTGCGAATGAGTGAAGGTAAGGTCTGCAATATCTGAGTGCCGCTGAATCTGGACCACCGGCTTCCATGTACGCTACATGCTCCGCCCCTCGGTGCAACGTCATTGCAACGTCATGGATAATGATGGCGTTGAGGCGTTTCTCAGCCGGGATTGGTTGAGTGAGAAGAATGAAACAAGATGACAAGACTATCGCTTTTGGGACTCCAGTTTGGCTTCACGTTGCAGTGAGTTTGGAGTCCCCGGATTACTTAAAGGTGCGGATGAGACTAAACGCGACCTAAAATGTGGTGCTAAGCCTCACTATATTCGTCTCGTCATTTTTATTTCCAAAGGGAGCGTTGCACGCGAGTTGAAAAATCAGACGTGAGTGATGTCATGAAAACAAAGGACTATGCGTGGAAAGGGGTTGTTCTTTTTGATGTGTCATGTGAAAATTGAATATTTACACGCAAGAGAGTGTGTGTATGTGTGATGAGTGTTTTGGTGCTGGAGAACTATTAGAAAATAACAGTGCGTTCTTACGTTAGGTCATTCTTCTCTTTATTTTTTATTGACGAAAGAAAAAGGAAAGATAAGGTAATGAGTTTTGAAAAACTAATGATAATGATACCTGCTTGACGGTGTAATGGAATTCGATAAAGTGAGCTAAAAATAGTGGGTCTAGTAGGGTGAGAGACAAACAAGTGGTTGAAGGGATGGGTGGCCGGGGGAGTTGTAGGGGGTGGAGGAGAGGAGGAAGGAAGGGTTCAGGGAGAATCGCATAGGAAGGGAAGGAGGAGGAAGCAGCAGGCACGGAGGGAGGAAATGAGGGAGAATGGAGGAGGGTTCACAGGGCACCCATTGACCCCAAGTCTTGCCATGCCCAACTAGCCTTACCAATGAACTCTGCTCTCTTCTTCTCTCTCTCTCTCTCTCATTTCTGTTCCTACTTTCTTACTGGTTTAAATCCTCTACCCGTTACGTCACTCCACACTGTATTTGAACACCATTGACTAACGTAGATGAATAATTATTGAGAGTGTTGTCCTTAATGAAGATCACGTGGATTAGTAGCATAGCGACAGATGAACCAGTAGACTGGCAGGGGACATTTTAAACAAGTGCCAGTGCTTGTAAACGTAATTTAAACTTACGCACACTCGCACATGTTTGCCCGAGGGTTTTGCGTCTGTAAAGGCCATTCCTCCAGGACTTCTGTCATCCAGGGGCGTCTCGGGACGCCAAGTTTAGCAACAGCAGGTGGTTGAGGGATGCTTCGGCGTGAAAGACAGCTTGTATAAACAAAGCCAACGTCGTTCGTTGAAGAGGTTTTCATGCCAAGAGAAGTCGCCACTTTTCCTTGTGTGCTTCTTTTTATGCGTCTCTTTTGGCGACGTCCGTCCGTTTTATTTATTGTTCTCCGGTAGTTCTAATTTGGGAGAGAGGGTTGGGTTCCTTCTTTCTCGCTGCGTTCATCGTCACCGAATAGTGAACTAATGTGGCAGTCTGATAGTAAGATATCATACGTGTCCTTTTTCAAACGTACGTTGTCTTTAATCAGTCATTGTCGCTAACTCCAGATTTCCATTTACCCAGATAATAATTTGGACAGCACGTCTTCATTATGCACCGCATTAATATTTTTTACCATCCGTCCTTTTCATCCGTCTAATTATATTCCTCACATGTCGTAATTACATTTATAATCTTATTTTCTACTTTTTTTTCTTTCCATTTTCAACGTTTAGTGATGATATCTACAGCCTCTCCTGTTCGTTCCATTATACGTACCAACTTGATCTTTCATTTACTTTGCATGGTCACACAAATTAACAAATTCTTTTCTAAACTAGTGCCTTTTCCCTACGTAAGCTATGGATATTTTTGGGGAACTGCTAATTTACAAGAAATGAAAAATACATTCCAAGTTCACAGACTTCATTGTCAACAGTTTACTTAGAATTAACTACAGCACCGTAAGTAGGTCTAACGAGAGTTCGCATAGCAGCAGCAACAGGAGTGATGATAATAGCAGTTGTACTAGTAGCAGCAGTGAACCTAGATATGTCCGCTAAAACTGTAAAATAATAAAAAGATATTAACTTGGAAAAACCATCGTACGTTTATCTCGTAAATGTCAGCACTAAAGGATGTCCGATAACCTTTAGATTTGTCAGTTGCATAATTTTTAAGTAGAGGAGATTTATCATTATTATGCTGATATCACCACACATGAACATTCCATGTTGCATTTGATTTGATCATTAGTGATCAACTGTGTTTGTGATTTTTTAAAGTGAGCAATTGAGCGAGTAGCGATCCCTTATGTAATCAAAGTTGTTTACGTAACTACACAGCTGTATTTATTTATTTATGTTTTCAATACCTGTCTGTTTCCCATAGTGTGGGAATCTTCGTAACCCCGTATAGAAAGCTTCCACGACATTGACGGTTGCATGCACTTGCACAGAAAGGTCTTCCGTAACCCTGACGTGAAATGAACATCGTGTTTATATACCGTCGGTGCCTAATTGCAGTTTTAGAAAATATAATAAACCCAAATAAAAAACGGTGAATTAAGAACAGCAATCCATATACCGCTCACAAACTTATTTTGGACTAGATTGTTATTTAACAAAGATGAGGGGAGTGGCCTGTTGTTGCCTGAGATTTATATTAAAAAATGATCAGTATATCTTGAGTCTTGCTGATTATTTTAGTTGGTGTATGCAAATGCGAGTTTAGGTATGACTGAAACTACCGAAATGATTTTGTCGCTTTAAAGTAGGGCTTGTAAGCAGAATATTAGGGCATATATAGGGGAGTATACAGTGGGAATTGGACCCAGAAATGATTTCGAAGGTCCTTAATGGCAATCGTCAAGGGGAAGTGGAGGAGCCTGGGACGTGTCCTTTTAACAACCCCTGGGTGAAGAGTGCGTGGTGGTGCGTCAGCTGTGGGTGGGGGAGGGTGGTGGGTGGGGCGTGTTCTCTGGTCACCGGAAGATTGGAAAGACCCGCGCCTATTTGGATAAGAACTTTGAGCAGGGAGACTGGAGGTTTGTGGAAAACAAAGCACAGGGAATGAATGGAGGAATTTCACAGAGGCCCTCCGGGTCACGCGGCGTTGGAGACAGATGCTTGTTTGTTTGTTTGTTTGGTGTTTTTACGTTGCATGGAACCAGTGGTTATTCAGCAACGGGACCAACGGCTTTACGTGACTTCCGAACCACGTCGAGAGTGAACTTCTATCACCAGAAATACACATCCCTCACACCTCAATGGAATGCCCGAGAATCAAACTTGCGGCCACCGAGGTGGCAGGCCTAAACCATACCAATCACGCCACTGAGGCGCTCTGGAGACGAATGTCATGATGATGAAGTTTATTCATGCGAATGGTTTTGTTGTGGAACGTATTTATATACGTTTGTTAACAAGCGTGTTGCCAAGTACATTTACTAGCGTGGCCTAGATATCGGCCAGTGGTTTTTGTTCCAAAGTGCACATATATTCATATTTTAAGTGCATTCCTGTGTTTTTAATTACATTTTGACATATACATTTACTTGTTTTTCGTAAATAGGCTCCATGCCGGTAAGTGCTTTTATGTGTTATTGAGTAGTTTGTGGTGAGCGATTTTACTTGTTGATTGGTGTTTCAAAATGTCAACAAGTGAGTTGGTTTGGGTATACAATTAATTTAGTATGTTTATCGGTGTCACACACTTGTTTGGGGTTGTTTACGTGGTGCATGTTCTTTTTTCATTTCCGTGTGTCACAAACTGTTTATGAGATATTCATCCCTGCAAGACTCGTGTCGTGATGTTCAACTTGTTTTGTTTGGTAATTTTGCCTTTGCTTCCGAGCACTGTATTTGAAATTCGCTTAAATATTATTATTCTCAACTTATTTCCATCCTCCGTCACACAATCACAAACCAACATTATACACACGTTATATATACGTATATATATAATATGTATATGTATGTATGTATGTATGTATGTATCTATGTATGTATCTATAAGGAAATACCACAGGAAAATGTTGGGCAGAAATCCAAGCGCTTTTGTCTTTATTAAGACATCGTCCTTGACGATGTCTTAATAAAGACGAAACCGCTTGGATTTCTGCTTATCATTTTCCTGTGATATTCGCTTATTTAACGAAGTCACTTGCGTCTACTGTGACTTTTAAAGATATATATATATATATATATATATATATATATATATATATATATATATATATACACACACAACACACACACACACACACATATATATATATATATATATATATATATATATATATATATATATATATTATATACATATATATAATTTTGTGCGTGTGGAAATGTATGCGTGGTTTGTCGACATTTTGGGATGTATTAAAACATCGTTAACAGTTTAAAACGTAATTTACAAATTTGGAGTGGCTGTGAATTTATTTATGCACACTCCGACGGAAACAGTAACGCGTTTGCGATACCGCTTATCGCGCGATTAGCCAGCGCAGACTTCATCATCGGTGGGGTAAAAAGTAGGGCTTGCAACCTCATCCCTGAAATATACTTATCAAAATCCCGAAGTGAAACACTTGGTGCCTCCTTGCGAGAGGGGATAATGATATATATATACTATATATATATATATATATATATATATATAGTATATATATATATATATATTTATATATATAGATATATATACTATAATATATGTATATATGTATATATATATATATATATATATATATATTTTTTACACAATTCGCTCTCCCTCGGAAATAATGTATTTTCATATATGTTAACTGAAGAGGAATTTTTTTTAGTTTATAGTAGTTATTTCGTCCTCTCGTGGATTCGAACCAGCGCAAAGAGGAGAAATCAGGACTTCAGTGAGGTTATCGACTGAAGACCTGATTTCTCCTCTGTCCGCTGGTTCGAGTCTACGAGAGGACGAAATTATTTCAACTAAAAATTCCCTTTCGGTTAACATATTTAAAAATATATTAATTCCGAGGTAGAGCTTGATTGGATAATAAAGGACATTTGTATCTTAACGTACGTAGATATGAATCACGGTGATGTGATATTTATATATATATATATATATATATATATATATATATATATATATATATATGTGTGTGTGTGTGTGTGTGTGTGTGTGTGTTTGCATGTATACTGTGTATATATTATATTTGTGCGTGCACGTGCGTTTGCATTAAGGCCGTTGAGTCGACGATTAAAGCCATGTGGAAGAAGTTTTGGCTGTCGGGTCCTGATGCTAATCAGTTGCTTACATCATAAAATATCAAATGCAGCGATAAAAATATTCCTAATGCTTCTCAGGAGAGACGGTTGAGCATTTAAAGATGCGACAGAACGTTCCCACTAGATCATATGCCTTTTGGAAGCCATACTGGTCATCTGTAAGGAACGCGAGTTCTATTTGTGGTGTACAGTACGCTGGTAATACTCCGGGTGGGGATGTGTGGTAGCGACCCTTTTCATCTTACTCTTGTTGTTCACGAACACATTTTAGGATAAGTTTTTCTACGTAAGGTTATTCATGATTAAGCATCTAGTTGTTGTTGTTGTTGTTTTTTTAACAATGTAATATGGATTTACGCTCCGTGCGCTGATATGGAACAGCACCGAGATGGCTTATATTTATTTTACGCCATTCCACCATAATTTCATTTTTTTTATTGTAAAATTTATTTATTTATACTATAGTAGATAGTGTAGGCATCTGACGTCTAGGCCAATCCCTTACGACGCTCCTGATTGGCTATTGATAAGCCAATCACACGGGCTGGAAATTCTCAGTCTCTCGAGAGAGTTCACATGGGCAGGATGTATGTTCCACCTCTTCTGAAGGATACATCTTTCAAAAGTATCTCTCAGGAGAGGTGGAACATACATCCTGCCTATATGAACTCTCTTGAGAGAGACTGAGAGTTTCCAGCCCTGTGATTGGCTTATGAATAGCCAATCAGGAGCGTCGTAAGGGACTGGCCTAAACATCAGATGCAAGGTTGATGTGAATCTACTATAGTTCTGTCATATTAGTTTTGTCAATACTTGCTGCGTTGGTCAATAAGAAAGCTGCCGTGAATAGCTCCTCTTTGCTTTGAATTTCTTGTATTCGATGAAAATTATATGTTATATATAATTGTTTCGATTTTTCTTGACTTGCTCAAAGGTTTGACGTTGGACGCCAGTGAGATCGAGTCCTAAACCAGCTGATCAAGATGATGAAAGATGTCATTGTTTCTCCTTAGGCCTTTCTGCTTATCACATGGGTTGTCGCCTGTGGCCTTGACTGTTGATCTGAACAAAACTAGCGTACGTCATAGGTCCCAGCGCTTGGCTCTTGGCTTAAATTTTATATTCCAATTCTAGTTGATCAGTTTCCGTTGTCATGACGTTCTTTATCTTCTAAACATTTTGAGTTGGCAACTTATTACGGTCTTGGTCTAAAAAATGATAAATTCAATGTTCATAAAAACTTTTTTTTTTTTTTATGGGGGAGGACGACACGTTTGTCTCCATTTTGTGTTGGTTCTTGAGAGAATAAGTCGAGTATTCATGAACATCTCGATCTGAAAATAATCTTCTGAAATAGCTGTCGGCGAGAAGCAAGTTCTGTAACCTTTTTGGTCTTCATTTTATTTCCCATTGGCATCAAGTATTTCATTTCGTAACATTTTAAGATTATTTATTTATTTTTTCTGGTATCGACGAATTATTTACAATTCCACGTATTATCTTTTTTCATAGTGTATTTATAGTGCATCAGTGTAGGCTGTGTGCATTTCGTAACATTTCACGATTGTTCATCTATGGTTTTTCCTCTATTAATACTGTAAGATCACACGCATCGTCTTTTTTCCTTATGTATTTATGGTGATTCATTAAACAGTTTTCTATAGTTTATATATATTCATAATCCAAAATTGTTTCATCAGCTTCAGTTTGTTCCCCATGTTTTATATTAGATTTAATGGCATCGTGATGAATAACAGATTTATAAACCTTACGGGAGAACCATTTAGTTTTCCTGTTGTTGGACCCATTTCTCTCCTCGACTCGAGTTCAGGCTTATCTTATTGGGAAGAAAGTCTTCATTTCCCTCAAGGATTTGAAAAAGGTTTCGGTGAAAATGGTATCCAAATATAATTCCCTTCGCACGAATGAATGTAGATTATGTTCCCTGAGAATTTTATTTGTTTTTACTACCCTTATTCGTACTGTGGTTACTTAATATCCCTGCCAGGTTGCTTAAGGCTGTTTCTGTGAGCTGTTATGTGATACTTATAATCTCCAGTTACCCTCTGTTACCAGATGATGGTGTTCTCCACGTCTATGTTGATGTGTCCTGTCGGCTCTTCGTCCTGTTTGCTGTTTATTTGAACTTTTTTTTTCTTTCAAATATGGATGTGGTACTAAGATTACAAAAACGGATCACTTAATTACATATGAATAAAGTTTTTTTTTTTTCTTTCTTTTTCTTTAGAATTATTATCTTCAGGCTTAGGTCGTGTTATTTCGCTTGTCAGATGTTCTGAAAGTGACACTTCTTATAAAAAAAAAAAAAAAAAAAACCGGGGGTTGGGGGAGGTGAGGATTTTTCAAGTGAAAACTTTGAGCCAGTTTGGCTGACATTGAAAATGTCTAACTGGATCTTGTTATTGTACTTGAGTGGATGGAAAACTTGCATGAACACACCCAGATATTTGGCTGGCATACGGATAATATCTCTCTGTGCAGTTACTTCCTAAACATCAAAGGCTATTTTATTTTATTTCTTGGCCTTACAAGCACTTTTGTTGTAAGTTTTTGTGGTAGGGAGCTTTGTATACATCACCGACCTTGATAGTTAAATTTAGTGAAGGTGAGTCATAAGTTTACAGTTTTGGCATTTCGCCAGCTATGATTTATGTAAGAAGAAATATGCATTGCTCTAATTCGCTTTCAAGTTTTTGCTGACATGTAAATTTAATGCGGAAAACTTATGTTACGTACAGAATATTTTGTAGGGACAAAAACTTTTGTCAGGTCAAGAATTTGTAACAGAATGTCAAATAGGGAGGCTAGAAAATGAAGAAATTAGATGTGCATTAGAAGTAAAGATTACCGGTATGATTAGAGTTTAAACTGAGAGGGTATGGGCATGTGGTAAGGGTGATGGAGGAGGAAGGAATGAAGGTTTGGGCATGTGGTAAGGGTGAAGGAGGAGGAATGAAATAAGGTTTACGCATGTGGTAGGGGCGAATGAAGAAGAAGGAATGAAGGTCTTGGCATGTGGTAAGTGTGAATGAAGAGGAAGGAATGAAGGTCTGGGCATGTGCTAAGGGTAAGGAGGAGGAAGGAATGGTAGGGTTAGAAGGTTAAGAGGGAGGGAGAAGATGAGATGGCATGATAAAGTGGGGGAGGATTTGGAGAAGAGGAATTCAGCAGAGGAAGATGCTTTTGACGGAAATAGCAGCCAAACCCACAGCTCAGGTATTGCGTTGGGGATGAAGACATTCAGGAAATTGGAATGCTACGTAGATTTGTGTTATTATGTTCACTTGGTTATATATTGGTAAAGAGTTGTTGACTGACAGCCTCAGGAAGTAACTCCATCAAGTTGTAGACGTTTCAAAATGAAAACAGAGAATTGAGAGATCCCTTTGACATTGCTGACTTTGGGCGCTGGTGGTACTTTCAAACTTACGGGTTAATATGCGATGATGCAATTATTCCTACGGTCCCATTAACGCTTGGTGCTAAAAGCTAGTTAATTTTGTTATGTCTGTACATCAAAGAGTGCCTGTTGGATGTTTATGTGGCATGTTTTTCTGTCGATGATATTCTTTGCTTGTTCAAAAATATATATTTTTTTTTCGGTTGGGGGAACTCTGACAAATACCTGCGTCGCGCTGAGTTGTTGTTGACAGGTTTACGTCGTTGACGTCGTTAGTTACTCTAATTTCCTCTATATCTGTTGCCAGGAATATTATTATATATTGACATATTCCTGGAATTGGGACGTGTTGACGCTGCTGCCACAAGAAAATGGAAATGTGGGATTGTTATTCTTCTTATCAATTTTATTTTCGTTCAGTGTTGTTTTTTTTATCGTTATGCAAACCACCAGGTGCTGCTTTTGTGTTTGTTGTTACTATTGGTAATGGTAACAGTACTTATTGTTGTCGAAGGTCAATATTGAAAACAAGTAACGAAAACCACAAACAAATGTCTGCATGAACTGAATTCTTGAAGTATGCACTAGATTGTAATTCTGTGACGTCAGTGTGCTAACGAGACGGTCCAAAATATTCTTCCAAAATGCCGTTTTAGGCATTCTCTAGGGTTTATCGGGCAGAAGTGAATTTGACGAAAATTTAGCTAAATTCTTCTTCTAGAACGAAAATTGACAAGACACTCCGCCACATTTCCACCCATTCAATCATCTACATAGTGAACCGTCAAGTCTCGTAAAGTTGACGGTCATTTTATTTTTGTTCAATCGTAGTTAAAAGTAACGGACCTTCGTAGATTTTCCTTCTTTGGTAAATGAAAATTGCGGATTTTTTCCGTTTTTCTTTCGCGAATTGAAGTTTTTGATCTTTTGGAAAGTTCCTATTGTATGTTTTGATTTTGAATTATATAGATTTTTGACATTATGCCAAGCACTGGGGTAACTAAGGCCATTCAGCGCTGAAACGGAAATTGACAGTTAAAGGTTTGAAAGGTGTAACGGGAGGCAAACCTCGCAGTTGCACTATGAAACAATTGTTTGGAGAGGGTGGACAGTAAGGTGGAAGAAATTGAATATGAACGGAGGTACAGCAAAAGGAATGAAAGTATTTGCAGCTAGGGGCCGAAGGGACGCTGCATAGAACCTTAAGTAATGCCTACATTGCACCGAATGAGGTGCACTGATGGCACTACCCCCCTAGGGGGCTATCATATGTCACAGATGACTATGGTAGACTTAGTCTTGTATGTCGCGTCCGCGAAAAATGTGCCAGATATTCTTATATGCCTTTTTTTTTTATCCCGAAATTGGGGAACGTTTTGAGATAGAATTTTCTTTCATGTTATTTTGCCATTTCCAATTCGTTCAATGATACCAAGCATGCTTTTCAAGTCAACGCTATTTTCATTCATATGGGTATGTTGCATTTTAAAGACTTTAATCTCAGATTATTTTACACCTATTTTGAAAAGTTCCTCGTTTTAAAAAAATTTTTTTTCCTTACCTAGGAGAAAGAGTATAATATACAGCGGTTAATACTTGTGTTCACCACAAAAGCTGATCACTGTTTACTTTATTTCGATAATCGAGTTTCTCCAAATTTTTACTTTTCCTTTCAAGATAGTAATTTTTTTTTACTCTATTTTATTTTGAGTACTCTATTTTATTTTGAGTTAGTTGGATTTAATAGACTGAGACGGTCATATCTCTTTCAAGTTAATTACGATCACTGTAAGGGATGCAGGCAAGATTGAAAAATAAGCAAGTATATCTTAGTTTTACCAGACCACTGAGCTTACTAGCAGCTCTCCTAGGGCTGGCCCGAAGGATTAGATATTTTTTTTACATGGCTGGGAACCAATTAGTTACCTAGCAACGGGACCTACAGCTTATTTGTGGGATCCAAACCCCATTATATCGAGAAATGAATTTCTAATCACCAGAAGGAAATTCCTCTAAATTCCTCTGATTCCACGTTGGCAGAGCGTGGAATCGAACTCGCGACTTCCAACGAGGAACAGCAGGAAAGTTTGAAATAAATCACAATTTGACTGGCGTATTTTCGAAGATGGCATTCACTCGTGTAGTAAACAGAAGCGGGTATCAAATTTTAATGAGATTTTTTATATGTTGTGACCACGACTCGGTTCTTCATCAATCCCCCCCACCCCCCTCTCGCCCCTATATCCTGTATAAATTTGCGATGTAAAATTGTAGTTTGACACCTCACATAGTGTATGTTTCATTTTTTTTCTGGGCATTACAAAATACGAGATCTTTTATGTCAAATAAATCTGCATGTTCGTATTCCTGAGTAACTGTTTTTGGAAAGTAACATCCTTTTTATGGCCGTTGCAAAATACAGTTTAGCTATATCGACTTTTTCAGTAGCTGAACACTCATGAGTACATAAAGCTCTTAAAGGCTGAGTAGACCGTTTTTGTGTGAATTCGTGATTGAACGGCAAGAATACCTTGTGTTACTTCGAGTAAGCTGACCGGGTGGGTTCCTCTTGTGATTTTCAAGGCTTTGTTCCCCCTTGTAGCAGAGCCGGAGAATTCTCTTCTCACTTTCCCTTGGATATGTATTGCATTATCAGTCCTTTGTTTGCAAATGTTTCCATGCAACCTTAATATTCGTATTTTTTTTAGTATGCCTCATTTCCGTCGTCATTTTAGTACAGTTTTGCCATATACCATCGTGTGTTTTCTTTGGAGACCACTGATTGCTGTGTCTTTCTGGTTAATTTAGCTATAATACACTTGTCTAATCGCACTTAGTAATGTTGTTGTGAACAGTTTTCCTTCATTATTTTAAAGAACGCGGCGGCCTCAGTTATTCGAAATACGAAATTCAGTCGCTCTTCTGTCTCCAACAAGTCACTGTATTTACCTTTCTTCTTCTTCTCATCCACTTGTGACTTTCTGAGTCCCTACTTGTCGCGACTCCCCACCAGTTCTGTTCTGTCCCACCGAAGCGACTCGGCTTCTATAATTTCCGATACTTTTTCTTACATTTAACTGTTCTGTTCCGTAAATGTTCAGTCTGCCACAACTGACGGGGGATAAATAGCAGGCTCCCAAGGCGTTGCCGGTGTGGTTTTTGAATAATTGAGGAGCGCGCACACTTCCTTATATACACGTTGCACAGGACTTCTGCAATCCCTCCCAGGCTGTCATTCTGCAATATTTAATCTCTAGCTTATTCATGGTGGCATGTGCTTTGCTGCTGTGTGTGCTAATACTCAGGCATTTGAGTACAGTGTGCGAAGGTGGGTAACAGCTAGCTCTCTCTCTCTCTCTCTCTCTCTCTCTCTTCTCTCTCTCTCTCTCTCTCTCAAGGAAACTCATTTTTGTTTTTATGTCATGCTGAAGATACACTTAGGCTATGATGAGTTAGTGATTACCATCTCAAATAGTTTCGGTCAGCTGAGTTGTGTCGGAGAATGTGATTTTAGTACTGCTGCTTGATTTTGAAATCCCTTAGTATTGTGAAAATGCTGCTTGGTTTTTCAGCCGTCTGAAAGAGCCTAATATCAAAATCTGTTACAGGAGCGTGCAGGTCAGCCTTCATTCTGCTTGCAGAAGATAAAAATTGTTACCGTAAGCGTACAATAAATAGCTTCCTTCGCGTTACTAACTGGTGCAAGTGCCACCATGGACGGTATAAGACAATATGTCCCAAAGACTGCTGATTTTGACGACTTTTGCTGTCAAACTAAGAACGATTGTTCTGACCTACCTCAAATCCGCGGTCAGCGTTGAAACCAAGGTGGATCGAATGTCAACCACTGACAGTTGGTGTGATGCTGGTTTTGTTTGATCTCATCTTCGTGTTGCTTAAGTATTTGGACATTTGGAGACAACTCACAAAACTCGGAAAAATCATACATGGAAGTTCCAAGGCTTCTGGACCAATACTATAGTAGATTCACATCAAGCGTGCGTCTGATGTCTAGGCCAATCCCTTACGACGCTCCTGATTGACTGTTGAGAAGCCAATCACAGGGCTGGAAACTCTCAGTCTCTTTCGAGAGTTCACACAGGCAGGATGTATGTTCCACCTCTCCTGCGGGATGCTTTTGAAAGACGTATCCCTCAGGGAGGTGGAACATACATCCTTCCTATGTGAACTCTCTCGAGAGACTCAGAGTTCAACTTCCCAGCCCTGTGACTGGCTTATCAATAACCAATCAGGAGCGTAGTAAGGGACTGGCCTAGACATCAGATGCACGGGTGGTGTGAATCCACTATAGCTACCAAGTCCTGATTTTAAATAATTGGATTTATGAAGACGATCGGTAATAGTGGTTTCCTCTGCCTTGAATACTCTCGAACCCTGCCGAGGTCACTTTCCTTGAGGAAAAAACTGAATACAAATTAAAGTTTTCAGTTAATTTGTTCACGAAACATTTTTGTTCGGTGAAATAAGAAGTGAAGGATGCAAGCATCCACTGAGTTTGGAAATTTCCGTTGCGTTGCCAGGACATAGGTTATTTTATGAACCTATGTAAAAGGATATGAGGACCCAGCATGATAGCTTAGAATACCGAGAATTTATATATATATATATATATATATATATATATATATATATATTATATATATATATAAAAGAGCATTCACAACTTTGTGCAAGAAGTAGTTTAATTGGTGTATAGTTCTTAAAGGGGCTCGTATGCTATAGCAGCAGTTATAGTTTTATGAATAGAACCAGAATATTAGGAGGATTGAATTCACGAGTTATATGATGAATAAACCACTGTTCTTTATAAAACCTCATTGTATCTTAGTGGTAGTTTTCATGTTTATACTTGCACGTGATTCTTGTAAAAGTACAAGTTTGAACCATTGTGTCTTGGAGATAATAAGATCAACTGACCGCTTTAGGGGCTAGAATAGCTTGCCTTTTGTGGCATCACTGTGTACTGTTTCTATTTGTAGATCGAAGGTCACACGATGTGTGGAGGGGGATAATACGGATAGGCTTATTTACGTTCTGGAAGCCTATGAAGTCTATAAAGATGGTTATTCTTAGGGCTGGGGCCGTCTAGTAATAGTGGGTGAATTACTGTATTTCTTAAAAGTCTGTGTTCACGCACAATAATGCGGCTACTTCCAACCATTGTATATACTTATATATATATATATATATATATATATATATATATATATATATATGTATATATATATATATATTATATATAATGTGTGTGTGTATGTGCGTGTTTGTGAGAAAGAGTAAACACGAGGAAACAGCAGTTTATAAGATGAGATTCACATTTTACTTTTTGTTTCCTACTATAACAAAACAGTATTTGTTTGATTTGACACTGTATCGACGTTGAAGAAGAATAGTTACGGTTATGTTTATTCCGTTGCCATAGTCATCTAATAAATATTTACCAGGCGTAAACTAAAACTATTGACATGAGACACTAGTAGGTATCTCGTACTATAATTATAACGTGAGAATAACGCAGTCAAATAAAATAATGACGCTTTAGCCGTCACTTTTCTATGTAGCGCATATACAGATCGTATATATAGATTTGTGGGTTGTTGGAAGGGAAAGGAACACTAAGCGAGTATGAACTAAGCCTTAGCAGTCTCAGTAAGTATTTGAGTAAGATGGCTTCTTCTTCTCCTTTTTCTTTTCTAAGAAGAAAAAAAACTGATAACCTTCAGAGGGAAAGCATGCTGTTGTGCCATGTTTATATGTTCGTTTTATTATTATGGTTATATTATTTTGGTACGCCACTAACTAATAATTAGGCTCTTGTAATACACACACACACACACAACACACACACACATATATATATTATATATATATATATATATATATATATATATATATATATATATATATATATATTCAGTCTCGGAAGAATTCTAAAACTTGTCCCATATTAAACCCCTTTCTTTCCAATGTCCGTTCCTCCTGGGTCTTCCTCTATTTCCATTCTTGCAACACTCGTAACTGTTCACCAATTGCCTCCCATTCTTTCAGCGTGACCAAACCATCTCAAAATATCTCAACTTTTTAGTTTTCTGTAAAAATTGTGCTGCTTTAGTCCGTCCGCACTTTTCTTGTCCGCTCTTTTCTTATCCGCACTTTTTCTATCCGCCCTCAGATCTTAAAAACCACTGAGCATAGAGGGCAGCAAATTAGTATGTTGATCATCAACCCTCCAATCATCAAGCAAAGTGAATGGCAACCCTTTAGTCATAGTATTTAAGGTTAAAGTTCGCCAAAATCGTGTTTCTGGCAGCGGTATAGAATAGGCCACCACCGGTCCGTGGTTTAAGTTTCATGGGCCACCCCGCTCGCACAGCATCATACTGAGACCACCTGGTGGCCTTAAATTATAGGCTGTAGCGGCTGTACAGAAAACTATTGTGCCGATGAAACTTTGGCGCATATTTTGCTTGGATTTCCTTGCATCTGCTTCAACATCCATAATTGTGTGAAGAAAATCTGTGTCAACAGTCTTTTCTTACATCACCGTCTTGGCTTCCATAGACACTGAAGGTCTTTCCTCAGTGTCTTATTGTGACTCGCCTCATCCTGTCTCCTGCCTTCGTCAGATATAATTACTCTCAAATGTCTGTACGAATTAATCACTTCTATCCCCCCACTATCCTTATTAGCATTCATTGCTGCACCTCCATAGGGTCGGTCTATTTAACATTTTAGCTTTAGAAGGGTGGCGCTAGTTAAAGTCAGTCATACGGCTACAGTTTGTTTTTGCAACCACAATCGTTCCACTACCAGGTATATGATTTACTACCTAG
>NC_061107.1:90339072-90344072 GCF_015104395.2 Macrobrachium nipponense
AGTTTTTTCGCAAAATAACTATACGCAGTGAATGTTTTTCTTCTGTATTTAAAGGTTATATGGTTTCCAAATCAACATCCACACTAGGAGGAGTGAAGGCTGAGGGTCTTAAACTTTTATCCTCCACTTCATTTTCAGCGATTGATTAAGCGATGCTGATGTGTGTTAATGAGATTTTTGAAGTGCAGTTACAGGTAGATTGATCCATCATCTGGTGTAGTGGGTCTGTATTACAACTGGCGAATTTAATTAGCGCCAAGTGGCTGGTGCTAAGAAACCCGAGTGGCGTTTTGAGCTGGAATACGGGTTTAGACCCTCCATCTCATAATGAACTTTGGATGACTTACGTAATCTCGTTGCCGGTTTTGTTCCCGCTTTTGGATAGTGCTTATTATTATTATTATTATTATTATTTTTTTATATAAAATTTAATCCGTTATTTGTATTTTACCTTACGTCGGTAATAATAATGTGATCGCTAATACAAAGTGACTATCGTTATTTCAGTGTCTATAACTTTTATAGTTCTGTTAAGAAAAGCTACACCACTGTTGAATATATAGGTCTACTGCTTACTGTAATATTGCTGCTGAATCTGTTGTTGTTGATTTTAGGCAGTTGCTTTTCTTTTGTTGTTTTTCTTTTTAACCACTCATTAACTCGTTAGAAGTTAGAAACTAACCTTTTCAAAGAATTGGAAGTTTGTCCTCATATTTGAATAGCTAAATCCAAATCAGTCTGTACTAGTCTGTTATCAGATCATTTGTGTAGGTGACTATAAGCACAGAATACAGTGAAGAGTTACTTGGTATTTATACTGTCTAGGTTGGGTTAATAGAATGATAAATGTAGTAGTCCATTAGAGGTGGTTATTTGTATCCCTTAAAATATTAGTGTTTGGCTCTTGTATGATAGCGAACCTTTCTTCATTCTGTAAAGACTAATTTAGGAACAGAAGTGATGCTGTTAGCCTTGTGTTCCACTCTATCCTGGCCATAGGCTAATCGACGTGGTACATTACACACTGCTATATATATATATATATATATATATATATATATATATATATATATATATATATATGTGTGTGTGTGTGTGTGTGTGTGTGTGTGTGTGTGTGTGTGTTTAAGAAAAAGAGATGCATTTTAATTAGCATTTTATTGACTTCTAACAGAAAAGAGCCATGCAGGGTTATTTTCATAAGAAGTGTATTAATTTTTATTATTACCGAGTTAAAGCTATTTTGTTCGTTGTCTGTACAATATAACTTTTCCTTTGCTTATGTAGCTATTTTGAGAATGTGAAGAAAATGGGGAAAAAAGGATAGAGCGCGCATTTATATCAACCAGTGGATTTTGATTTTCCCCCGATTTTAATTTTGGAATCTGTTATTTCATTCATCTCGTTTTAAAATGTTTACGCGCTCTTTTCCTTACTTGCAGATTTTCTTCTTTTTTGTATCGCTCTATTCATTCATGCATATCATGAATTGCATCCATTTTTCACTGATTAAATATGCTTAAACTGAAATGGAAATGAAAAGTCATTCATTCCATCATACATAAAAGATTATATATATATATATATATATATATATATATATATATATATATATATATATATATATATAAGTATGCTGATAGTTGATTTCAAACGATTAATGTGGGCATCTTCCTTGGATAGAGTCAAAGACAGTTAATATAAATCCATAAATCCCAATCATTTTGTCTCGAAGTAGGCGACCAGACCACCGTCATTTCGATTGTCGTAAGCATTGACAACATCCAAACCCCGCAAGATTGAGGTGATTGTATAATTGCTAATAGATTCATTTGGTTAATCAGAATATCTATTGCTGGAAGAATTTTCATTCATATTTTTAGCAGGCTACTGGTAATAATAGCGTAGTATTGAATGAATATCTGATAGTTTCAGCCCCATAGAACGTCACTTACTGTTTAGTATGGGATTCAAATCGCTCTGTTTTGTGACAGGTGAATTTAGCTGTAGAAATCTTGCTTGAATATCAGTATGATAAGCAGTCGCTGATGTATATATATGTGTGTATGTATATCTATATATATACACATATGTATATGTATATCTATCTATCTATCTATATATGTATATATATATATATATATATATATATATATATATATATAAATATCTATATATATGTGTACATATATACTATATATAGACACTATATACGTAGATATATATATAATATATAAATAAATATATATATATATATATATATATGAGAGGAGAGGAGTTATAGAGAGAGAGAGAGAGAGAGGAAGAGAAGAGAGAGAGAGAGAGAGACGGATTTTAAATATGTCTTCTTTTGCTATAAGTTAATGTAAACGAAATCCCCTTAATAAAAAACTTAAATCCTGAGTTAGGGTAGCTGCAGTTTGCAAGTTCGATCATCATAGAGCCCTTGCTATTACCCACCCTTAGGGATCATCGGTGGTTTGAGTAACGCCATGTTCATTAATCTGTCCCTTGTTTTCAAAAACCTTTGATATATGTGCATAAATGTTCGCGTACTTCCGGTATGAACTGTTTACTTCCGTTATAAAACTGTCTGAAGAATGGCATAGATATTCCCCATAGCATTGGTGTGCACATTTATTTCTTTTGGAATATCCTTATTGTTCATACTGGACCTTATGTATTGGCGATATCCGGCGTATAGAATAATTTGTTGTTGATTCATTCTTCTATCTTATGTGTAATGCTCTACTTATGTATTCTTATTCATCTTCATTTCCTTCCCAGTTTGATTTTTGCGATTGTTTTGAATGGGTGCTCTTATTCATAACCAGAATTATATAGAGGCATTGCAACTTTATTGCATGCAATGAATTCTCGGCATTTTTCTTTAGCAATTCTTGGATATAGCGAAGTGTTTTTCTGTTCATTCTCAGCTTCTCCTATAAATAGCTAATCTTGGTGTCAGAGTAAAATATGCACGAGCCCCACATGGCTGGTCTGAGTCAGAGAGAGAGAGAGAGAGAGAGAGAGAGAGAGAGAGAGAGAGAGAGAGAGAGAGAGAGAGAGAGAGAGAGAGACCCATCTTTTCTTTTGGAATCTTACGAGAAACGTTAATTTGAGAGTTAATTAATTGCTTTTGCGTGAATCTTTTAGGCATGTTGCCCATTTTCCTCTCCTGAAGTTTGTAAATAATCTATCTTTAGAAGCGCATTCACAGGAACATGCACACATCCTTATAAACTCAAGTGCGCACACACGCGTATGTATGTATGTGTTGTATATACGTATATATATTTTTATATAAAATACACATATATATACAGATACATAACATACATACATATATATATAATATATATATATATATATATATATAGATATATATATATAATATATATATATATATATATCAGGCTATATATAAATTTTATCACATCACCGCGATTCATATACAAGGTTCTTCTTTCTCACCTTACCCTTACACTCCGCAGGGGAGTAGTGCCGTCTGTGCTCCTCATGCGGTGCACTGTGGGCGTTACATAAGGTTCTTTGCAGCGTGCCTTCGATCCCTAGCTGCAACCGCTTTCGTTTCTTCTACTGCACCTCCTTTCATCTTCTATTTCTTCCATCTTACTCTCCGCCCTCCTAACAATTGATTCATAGTGCAACTGCGAGGTTTTCCTACTGTTGCACCTTTCAAAGCTTTTACTGTCAATTTCCGTTTCAGCGCTGAATGATCTCGTATGTCCTAGTGCTTGGCCTTTGGCGAAATTCTATATTCAATCCAATCCAATTCAGTTATCCCTACATTAAGGGGTCAGTTGCCTGATGCGCCTACTCCATTGCCTTCTATCAAAGGCATCATCCTCCACCAAATCTCTTTTCTCCATATCATATTCCTTACAACATCAGGCATGGTTTATTGTTTGGCGTAGGGGCTTTTACAACCGCATGCCTTTGGTGTCATCAACCACAGTTATTAGCGGTGGGCCTCGTCTTTGACTCAAAAGTCCACCTGAAAGGCAGCAATCTCCTCAGTTATTGGCGGTGGGCCTAGTCTTTGAATAAAAAGTCCACCTGCAAGGCAGCAGTTTCCTCAGATATTGGCGGTGGGGCTCGCCTTTGACTCAAAAGTCCATCTGCAAGGCAGCAGTTTCCCCAGATATTGATGGTGGGCCTCTCCTTTGAATCAAAAGTCCACCTGCAAGGCAGCAGTTTCCTAAGATATTGGTGGTGGGCCTCTCCTTTGAATCAAAAGTCCACCTGCAAGGCAGCAGTTTCCTCAGATATTGGAGGTGGCCTCTCCTTTGAATCAAAAGTCCACCTGCAAGGCAGCAGTTTCCTCAGATATTGGTGGTGGGCCTCTCCTTTGACTCAAAAGTCCACCTGCAAGGCAGCAGTTTCCTCAGATATTGGTGGTGGGCCTCTCCTTTGACTCAAAAGTCCACCTGCAAGGCAGCAGTTTCCTCAGATATTGGAGGTGGCCTCTCCTTTGAATCAAAAGTCCACCTGCAAGGCAGCAGTTTCCTCAGATATTGGTGGTGGGCCTCTCCTTTGAATCAAAAGTCCACCTGCAAGGCAGCAGTTTCCTCAGATATTGGTGGTGGGCCTCTCCTTTGAATCAAAAGTCCACCTGCAAGGCAGCAGTTTCCTCAGATATTGGTGGTGGGCCTCTCCTTTGAATCAAAAGTCCACCTGCAAGGCAGCAGTTTCCTCAGATATTGGTGGTGGGCCTCTCCTTTGACTCAAAAGTCCACCTGCAAGGCAGCAGTTTCTTCAGTTATTGGAGGTGGGCCTAGTCTGAATAAAAAGTCCACCTGCAAGGCAGCAGTTTCTTCAGTTATTGGAGGTGGGCCTAGTCTGAATAAAAAGTCCACCTGCAAGGCAGCAGTTTCTTCAGTTATTGGAGGTGGGCCTAGTCTTTGAATAAAAAGTCCACCTGCAAGGCAGCAGTTTCTTCAGTTATTGGAGGTGGGCCTAGTCTGAATAAAAAGTCC
>NC_061107.1:90349072-90354072 GCF_015104395.2 Macrobrachium nipponense
GGAAATGGGAACGCACTGTATGAAGTAAACGCCAATCCCCACCCTGTCCGAAGACTTAGTCTTACATACGTGATGAACCTTGTTCATATGACAGTGAGATTTGCTTATTCAGGAAAACCAGCTTGTGATATCAAGATTAGACGTAACATATCCTTGACTGTTATCTTCTCCCGTGTAATACTACTTTGTGGTATGTCGTAGGACCAAAGTTCGTGATGCGTTTTTAATGGCTGTGCGCGATGTAATAATCTTTAAGCTTTTTTTTAGCCTTTTCCTCCTACAATGTAGGTCTACAAAATCAAGCCTAATCGAAATTCAAACGGGAAATCTTATATAATTCTAACCGACGAGTCAGTGTGGTTTAGAGTGTATAATGAATTTTCTCATCGTTATTTTTCATTTCTAATTCACTAGACCTATTTTATGAATATTCCATATGCAGATGGAACATGCAGTTAGGCCTATTTTATGCAAAATAACAAATATTTATAACTACTGAATAGTGCTTACAAGTAGTTACTAGATCATTAAATCTTTATATCTCATGAAACTTGGCTAGCGTGAAGCTTAGTTGAGAAAGGTTTAGCCTTTTTGTGAACCAGTGTGTAGGTCAGCCGGTTGGAAATGAAAGGTTACATAAATTATTGATGGTGTTATTAACTGCTTACCGGCGTCTTTGCCGCCAGCTTCTTTCGATAATCTTATCGCTGAGATAATAAGTAAAGATAATTTCGTGCTCTCTTGCACTTAAAGGCTACTATATATATATATATATATATATATATATATATATATATATATATATATATATATATATATATATATATATATGTATATATGTATGTATAATATATATGGGGTGGGGTGGTTGATCTCCTCGTCCCCACTTTCACACCGGCTGCAAATGCGATTTGCAAGGTCGCTGTTTCACCCGACAGTTCAATGGAATCTTCGTTTGTCGTCGGGAGACCCCGTATAGGCGGTAGTGCCATCAGTGCACCTCATTCGGTGCAATGTAGGCATTACTTAAAGTTCTTAGCTGCAACCATTTTCATTCCTCTTAATGTACCTCCGTTCATGTTCTCTTTCTTCAATCTTAACTGTCCACTCTCTCCTAACAATTGTTTCATAGTACAACTGCTTTGAGGTTTTCGTCCTGTTACACCTTTCAAACCTTATACTGTCAATTTCCGTTTCAGCGTAGAATGGCCTTAGTTGCCCCAGTGATTGGCATAATGCCAAAAATCTATATAAATCAAATCGAATAAAAATGTTGTCGTGAGATTTTTGCGACTAGTCGCCTCAATATGCTAATTCGTTTCACATGGAAGGTCTCTTGTATTTTAGGTTTCTGTTAAACTGAAGTTCACAGAACTCGGCGAGCTCTCGGAGGAAGTTAATTTTGTATTTGAAGGTCTAAGTCAAAAAATGCTCAAAAGTCGCTGAAATTTCTGCGTGGAGGACTTCTTCATATTGGGCCTATGGGTCGTAAGAGCTCTTTTATTCCCATTATATATTTCCATTACTTCCAATCTTTAGATCAAGCTGAACTGTGAAAGGGAGACCGATGTTATATTCTTCCCCTGGAGTCTGTGGGATTTTTCGGTAAAAGCGAGTTGCTGAGTTTTATGACGAAGAGTCCATTATTTTTTCACAAACACTGACTGTTGAACGAAGATCTCTTTGAAAAACAGCGTGAAATGTTAGAATGTTGTCTAACAATTCTGCTGCTGAAGCGCCTTAGTGGCATGATCGGTATGGTCTTGGCCTGCCACCTCGGTGGCCGCGAGTTCGATTCTCGGGCATTCCATTGAGGAGTTAGAGATGTGTATTTCTGGTGGTAGAGGTTTACTCTCGACGTGGTTCGGAAGTCACGTCAAGCCGTTGGTCCCGTTGCTGAATAATCACTGGTTCCATGCAACGTAAAAACATCATTCAAGCAAAACAAAACAATTCTGCTGCCGTATCGCCAAAAGGTATTGTAAATTTGCTGCCTGAAATAAAGTAAGTTTTCACCGGAGTTACTAAAAAAATTCTTGCCTGAAAATTCTGTCTAGTCTCACTCTGAGTTGCACAAGATACAGACTGCAAATTCCTGTTGTATTCTCGATGCAGTAGGTCTATCGATATTTCACTACGAGGTGCTCATAATCAATGCCTGAAATTCCTGTTCAATCTTTACTCTCAAGGTAATTGTAATTGTTCTCCGAAAATTCTATAAAGCAACAATAAAGCATTCGGCGAGGCGGATCTTTGGTTGCAACATAGTTCCGCCTCGTTTACACACACACACACACACACACACACACACACACACACACATATATATATATATATATATATATATCTATATATATATATATGGGATATGATATAGGTATATATATATATATGACGGTTTTTTTTCGTTGTTTAATAAATGACCTTTTTTCCTTGTGTAAGAATGCGAAAACAATGTAAGTTATTGAATATTTTAGGCAGCCTCTATTGAAATGAAATAACCTTTCTCTTGAGTAAGAGTGCGTCAACAATGCAAATTACAAATGAAATATAATACTTTTTTAATTATAGCATTCAGATATAAGCGAAGAAGGAAAACACTTCGAATAATCTCAAAAGCGCTGTTTATGGGAGTTTCGAAGATCATGATCCAACGATAAACAGAAGGCAGAAGGTTCTCCTTCAGCATCGCCGGTCTTGTCGCAGTCGACCAACCACGGAAATGTCAAATACTGAACTTTTCTCTGATTGATGTGGCTGCTGTGTTTTTCTTTCTTATTTTATGACTGAGTTTGCCTACCTCTCTCGATGCCGCATAGGGACAAGTCTCACTGCTTCGTCTTCGAAGGGGAGTTATATCATGAAATATTTTATCAAGACGGAATTTTCGAAGTTGTGGAAGGTTATGGGACGAAAGGAATTGCTTAGCAAAAATACTTTTTGAGAAAATGATTCGGTTTTGTTTTCAATGAGCCGGTTTTGAAGAGGAATTGGTTCTTTCAGTGTGGAAAGCTTGCTTATTGTATAATGACTTAGTGTTGGAGTAAGTACATTTTTTTCGGAAGAATGACTAAATGTGTAAAATGATTCCATGTTTGAATGAGTCAGTTATTCAGTAGAATTATGTCGTGCGATGATTGTTTTGCTAAGTCAGTTGTTTTAATAGGATTATTTATTGTAAGTTGTTCAATAGGAAAATTGCAATTGTAAAGGACTCGGCGTTTGAATATGTCAGTTTTTTAGATTGAAGAAATGCTGACCGTTAACTGATGGGAGTTTGAATATGAGAGTTTTCAGACATGGCTATTTTGTTGTGGATAACGTCAGTACTCCACGGGAGTTAACCTCCATATTTCACTTATTAAAGTGGCAACTGTAAACTGTTAGCAGTTGTCTTTCGGCACCTAAGGTCAAATTCTGAAATGGCGTTACTTCAGCGAAATGTAACAATGTAAATGTAGCAACCCCACATTGAATGGGCAGCTTTAAATTGTGTATTCTTTAAGGAATTTTAAACTAGTGGCTAAGCTTCTTGATGTTTATTGAAAGAAATTAGGCCTTAAAGTACCGTAAACGTGTTGCTATCCAAGAGAGAACGGCTTTTGATATTAAAATGAAAATAAATCAGTCGTTTCAGGAAAGAAATGTTAAGGTGTTGGTCCGGGAACCATTTGCTGTTCCATGGAACTTAATGATATAGATGATATTCAAAATGGTATTTTGTGTGGTTTTCTTTTAAATTCATTCAAGCAAGATACTCTTTTATATTAATGACAAGCAAGACACTCTTTTATATTAAAGATATCTTAATGCACATAAACAAGCAATTATATATTTTTTCTTCTGAATTAGGCAAGTGCATGAAAGCTCTGAACTTAGGCAAGGGCATGATAGCTTCGTATAGTTGTTTCTCATAGACTCGAGGAGGCAGGTGGCACATCTTAAATTATTTATCTCAAAACCACGAAAGCCAGCATCACGTTGATGTCTGATTTATAAGAATAAGTAAGCATCATTGACATTTGAAATATTGGTGAAAATACTCACATTTTTATATTTTGCTTCAAATACTATTAAACAAATAGTATGTTAATCCGCCAGACTGTATCAAATAGCCTTAGCCGAACTACTCTGCATTGCAATGTTACTCTTTTTGAATTTCGCTTTCTGGGCCAGTCACATGCTTTACAATCTATAATGATACCCTTGGCATGTGATTGCAAAGAACTCGGCTTCTTGAATGCCCATGCTGGCCTTGGCACGTTCAACCTGAAGTCTGTCTCTTGAATGCAAAGTATTTTCTACATGACGTCAGAACTTCTTAATGACTGTTGGTTGCAACTAAAGTGAAAATATAGTTCTCTCTCTCTCTCTCTCTCTCTCTCTCTCTCTCAGGAGGTAGGAAAATAATTTGAAACGCATTTTATTGCGCACAGCGCATTTATTCTTAATGTTTTCATGGACGGCTGAGAATATCTTAGTATAAGGTATACAAGGAAAGAAATATAAATAAATTTGAAATATGCTTTGCACCAATTTATTATATTTACTCTAACACGTTTTCACACACACACACACACACACACACACATAAAACACATGCTTATGGGTTACAAACACACATGAAACACGTGCTTAGGCGTTAAACTTAATTTCCTTATATATATATATATATATATATATATATATATATATATATATGTGTGTGTGTGTGTGTGTGTGTGTGTGTGTGTGTGTGTGTGTGTGTGTGTTTAAATATACAATAAGTAAATGGAGCCTTTTGTGCTCATTGTACATGTCTGATTTTCATGAATGTCATCATATTTATTTTCTTGCTGGTTACCTTTTTTCTCTCTCTCTCTCTTTTTTTTTAAGTATATTTCGTTTTCAATTATTTTAGTTTCTCCATTATTTTCGAAGAGCCTCTTTGAAATTCCTCCACTCCTGTGTTTCTTATGCTTTGATTTTACAAATCTCCACCGACCTCCAGCCTCCCGTTT
>NC_061107.1:90359072-90361572 GCF_015104395.2 Macrobrachium nipponense
AACGTAAAACCACCATATAAACAAGCAAACGTGGAAAGAATGGAAGACTTGACGTTGGTGAAAGTGATATAATTCAAATTTCGAAGTTTAAGGAGGAAGAAAATGCTGAAAGTATGGAGTGTAAGAGAAACATGTAGGAACGGCTGTTTTATCTATCTATAAATCGATCTATCTATCTGTCTATACAATATACGTATATACAAATATAATTAATACATATATATATTTGTTATATATATAAAATATACAAATTTATAATATTACCTTCCTCTTGATACTTTCGAACTATATAGTTTTCACCAATCTAACTTCTTTGGTTGTGTGTGTGTGTGTGTGTAAAGGTGTTTATGTTTGTGCGTTTGTGTGTTTGAGAGAGAGAAAGCAAGCCACAGTAGACCAGTACCGATGTTTAAGCGCGAGTAGAATATTAACTCTGGGAGCCGAGGGAAAGAAAGATCGCTCAAATAAATTACTCTCAGAGGTGAGCCAGCTTGCAGGAATGCAGAAAGCGAAAGGCAGCTAAGGGACCAAAATAGAGAGAGAGAGAGAGAGAGAGAGAGAGAGAGAGAGAGAGAGAGAGAGAGAGACCTACATAATGCAGACATGCTAACCAAGGTGAGAGGGTGAATGCATGATTCGACCATGTCCGTCAGGATATTGACAGAGAGAGAGAGAGAGAGAGAGAGAGAGAGAGAGAGAGAGAGAGAGAGAGAGAGAGAGAGAGAGAGAGAGAGATGCTAGTTCCCGGGTTTAGAGCTCCCTCTCTCGATTTATCATGGGACCTTGAAAGTAGATGTATCATTCATGATAGTTTCGTCTTAGTCGACTCGCACCCTAATGCACACGTTTATATAATGTTATTATTAAGTGGATATTCGGGTGCTCACTCACACTGCCCTGGGTACAGAACACTCGCACTTCTATTATGATATGCTGTATTTATTTATGTGTTTCCACTGGTTGGTTATTTCGAATAGAGTCTTTGTAAGTACGTGCAGCATAAACAGTTAGGCTTACCGGAAAGTATAAAAAGACATATGCGTTACTATTATGGTGTTAACTCATGCTTTTGTAAACCGCATGCATTAAAATGTGTTATGTATGCATACATTGGCGTGCAGGCCAACCCGCTCACAATCGTGCTCATTATACAGCAGTTTTTATAGTCTGACGTCATTTACAGACGATTTCACATGAGCGACGCGTAAATAAACAAATAAATATGAGCAGTCTTTCGCTCAGAGGCAAGACACTTCACACTTGCGAGGCGGTCGCTCGGTTTCGGAAGTTTATCTTTAACGCTTCGTAAACTGCTCTCGCTGCCTCTGCTGCGGTGGGAGGGGAATTCTTTGATGCTTCCAAGTGAACGAGATCTTGAGGCTACTTTATGAGAATGGTTTCATTTTTGTTTAAATTTATTTATTTATTTATTTGTTTTGTTATTTTCTCATTCGTTGCTTTGGTGATACTGCTGAAAGGAGAATTAAAGTAAATACAAAGTAAATTCGTCTTTGCGTATGTGTTTTCGGTTTACAATTGGTTTTGCAAATACGTAATTGAATATTTACGTACATACATACATACATACATACATACATACATACATACATACATACATACATACATGTATGTATGTATACGCATATTCAAACATGTCAATGACTGTAATTTAGTTTTCAGTGTAAGTTCATCCGTGTAATGAACTTGCTTGGAAGTATTTGTCTTGAATTATACTTTCAAGTAAATACTTTTATTTTCATAATGCTTCTTAGTATGAAAAATTCGACTGAGGACTTGCACACATTAACCCTCAGGCCGATCATTTCGTTTTAAGGAATTTAGTGTTTTTAAACTGAAAAACTCTGCTGTTTTATGTATAAGGAATTATAATACACTGCATTTTTGTCTGAACTATCTCTTAAAAGGAATTAATCGGATTCACAATTTTCTTAGAATTGTGATTGCTGTTATGTGCGTTCTTTTCGTTAGTATTCTTTAGGTTTTATAGTTATAATTCTCAACTTCACTGGTTTTATGTCCATTTTCCTAGATGATTTCGGTGTTGTCTAGTTGTGCACGGAAGGATAATTGGTCATCTCATTCTCTCACACAATAGTAGCAAGGTAGCAAACTGAAGATTAAAAAATTGAATATCCTAGGAATGGATAGTTTTGATAGTTGTCAAATACTATTTTTATAATGAAAGCATCCGAGACGGACGATTAAAAGTCATCCTGATATGAACACGAGGATAATTTGAAAAAAGGGTGGATGATATTTATGTTGGAAGGCAAATTCTTGAAGTCAGCTTGCTACTGTATTTAGATTGGGGTTGAATTTTTTGTACTCGGAAGGTGGGTGTAATGTATGATTTTAGAAGATTGATTGATTGTTTAGCATAAGTTCTTTGCGTCTTAGGCTTCCGATTATTCGGTTATGTCATGATCCCTATTTTAACAAAATGCCGTAGAAGTTATATAATCTATGAAGAAAATTTAAA
>NC_061107.1:90366572-90376572 GCF_015104395.2 Macrobrachium nipponense
TTTTACTGTGAACTAATGTAAACGGGGATAAGGCTTATTTGTTGTCGATGAACTGCAAAGAGTTTATAATTATAAATATACACGGTATGAAAAACTTTTACAATGATGGATTTCATCTTGATAATATAAGTAATTTGCGCCACTGCGAAGAATCTTACGTAATCTTACAATTTTTTTTTTATTTCTTGCTCTTCTAATTCTTACTCTATCTGCGGTTTGTTTTCATTTGCTACTTTATTCCTCTACTCTGAAGTTGTTTTGATTGTACACATCAGTGAGATTAGATGTTTTCATTGTTCTCCTTATTTCGAGGTATTAGTTAAACGCATATATGTCATTTCAATGATTAATTTCTTGGTACGTTTTATCTCTGGCGTTGTAGATTTAGAGAAAATATGATTGAAGGAGGGAGGAGAAACTGATATTTTGCGTGCTTGGATTTGAAAGATTCAGGCTTGGAAATATGATAGAAGATAGTTGATGTTAAGCCGTGTGATACTTTTTCTCATTCATTAAATCAAAACATGTTATAGGCGTGAGAAACTTTCGTTGAATGAAACTGTGCAAAGGACCAGAGATATCTTGATAGGTATATCAGGAAAAATTAAGTTAATGTCAACTGTTACAGGAAGCAGTGTTTAATCGAAATAGGTTTTATCTGCAAAGTCTGTTGCTAGAACTGTGTTCAAGCAGAGTTGATTGCGAGCAAAGTTAATTGATGCGGGTTTTATCTGTAATGTCTGTTGCTAGAATGTATTCAAGCAGAGTTATTGCAAGCAAAGTTAATTAATGTAGGTTTTATCTGTAAAGTCTGTTGTTAGAACTGTGTTCAAGCAGAGTTAATTGCAAGCAAAGTTAATTTCTGTTGCTAGAACTCTGTTCAAGCAGAGTTAATTACAATCAAAGTTAATTGATACAGGTTTTATCTTTAAAGTCTGTTGCTTGAACTTTGTTCAAGAAGAGTTAATTGGAAGCAAAGTTAATCGAAATAGATTCTATGTAGTTTGTTGCTAGAACTTTGTTCAAGCAAAGTTAATTTATTCAGTTTGTAGGTATTTGGAAACTTGATAATGACGTTAAAGGAAAGGTTTGTTAGTAGAAATAATTCCAAAGTTAAGGTAACTGATGTAGATGTCAAGTAAAAAGACTCCGACACTGCATGGTCCCATATGATCTTTTAGGGATCCACCTCAATACTTTAGCTCAAAAAATAAAAGAACGACTCGGGTGTAATAAAAACAAGATTTTGTGTATGTACAATGTATATATATATATATATATAATAATATATATATATATATATATATATATATTTATATATATAAACATACAGATATATATAATATATATATATATATATATATATATATATATATATATGTGTGTGTGTGTGTGTGTGTATATATATATATATTCTTTACTATAGCCTTATTGATATTTAAATGTGTTTTTCGGTCTTGACAACATTATCTTGATTTTATCTGGTTTTAAGCCTATCACAGTTCGCACACGTCATCTCTTCGTAATATCATTTCACGAGATTTCATACGACGATGAATGACCTTTCCACGACCCTATTACCATACATCAGTCCGTCTCCATAGACACCTGGTCGACCTCTCGACTCATAAATAATACCGGAAAATCTCTTTGTCGGTGATGCACAGGTAAAGATTACACCCTCTATATTTAGAAGGCGGAGGGGCTTGATAACCCCCCCTCCCCTTCCCTCCCTTCCCTTCCCTTCCCTTCCCTTCCCTTCCCGTCAATTCGTGCTCAACGGCTCAAGCGTTACGTATTATATGGGGCAAATGATGTGTCGTGTGATCTATATAAAGCTTCACCTGGTCGTGTTTGGCGTCCCCTTTTGGCTTTGCATTGTTTGATATAAGATAAATAAATGAATAATCAGCGAGGAAAGTAAACAAGTAGATATATAGATAAATATGATTGGCGCGACGCTGACGATGATGAATGGAATTATGAGTATCATGATGATGGTGAGGATAGGGTTGAATAGGTTATGCTTTAGAAGATATTGACTGTGGTAAATATGACAATGAGAATGACAAAATGAGGATGATGATAGTCATGAACACGATGATACATTTTTTTTACTGGTGATAGTGATTCATATTTGAATTTTTTAAAAAGTTATTTTAAGTTTTCAGAGTGCAGTAAACAAATTTGGAGTCACACACATTATGTAAATTTTTCGACGTATGCTAGTATGTAAACATATGAACACATTTTTTTTCTCTCTTAAAACTTTATATAATCTTTCCCTAAGGATTTGGTTCCCGTATCTGTTGGTTAATTGATTGATTAATTAGTAGTTGCTGGCGTCGCAACGACAAGGGTATCTGTTGGCTCTACAGTTATTGGCTAAGTTGATGACTCCCCTTGTTACCGCCAGGTACACCTTTCCTTGCTGTGGTCATCAGAGGCAGCTAAAGTTAGTTTTATTGAGGTGCTTCTGTAACAGTCTAGGACAGCTGTTTCAGCAGATGTCTCTGATACAGTCATGGAATTACTTATACTAGGTCGATGCTGGGCGGGGGAAGCGGGTTAGATTACTTTTATTGAGATTCCCACGGTATGCCAGGCCACTGAGCCTGTGACTAGACAAGAGCTCTCTCTCTCTCTCTCTCTCTCTCTCTCTCTCTCTCTCTCTCTCTCTCTATACTGGAGAACATAATGAAAGCAGAATGAATATTATTCATTCGTTCTAGACCGTAGGACGTAGCGAGGGATGTCTGTATTTACCTGTAGGGTAGGGTATATATATATATATATATTATATATATATATATATGTGTGTGTGTGTGGTGTGTGTGTGTGTGTAATTGTACTGGCCACAATATGCTCTTTACTTCTCGAATTCTTCACCCTTTTCTATTTATACGATTGTTACTACAAAGCCTTAAGATCTAAGGCTTTAAAGCGACAAGCGGATCCAAAAACTGTGAACAATTTGAGAAGTCATGAGGGCATTGTAGCTATTACAATTACTACATGATTATCTGGTAAGTAACAGTAGATTCTGTATATACAAATGGTATGTACATGTGTGTGTATTTGTATGTGTGTACGTCTATAAATGTATTATTTTGTAAGTGTGAGAGTAGATGTACGATTTTTATTATTGAACTGCTCCCGTAAAATCTTTTGCTTTTCATCTTGTTGCATCTTAAATACCAGTGCACTCTTCTGGCCAACGTGTTGTAGGCGTGACGTTCCATCGCAAATCACCATCATGGTGATCTCACGTCTTTTTCAGCAGTGTTACGAATCGCGTTTTGATTCCGAAAGGCAGTAGGAAACCAGAAACCTGAAATAACGAGGAGAATTGCGTAAAAACAACAGCATCGAAGGAAACAAAAATAAGAAAACTCTCGAGGCCGACTTAAAGACGAGAGACCAATTCTTCAAGAGTCCGTTTTATCGGAACGCAGTTCGCTGGAGCCTATTTTATCGCTCACAGCGTCCAAATGCTCTCCTCGGACCCCTGCTGGAGGAGCTCAAGGGATCGGTCGAAGCATTTTGGAACTCCCACGAGAATTGTGGTGTATTTTCGTGAACCTGGGAACTTGTTTTCCACCCACGCGCTGGTGTAAATAAGATTGCATGTATCGTACTGGAATGGGGGTGTGGGGTGAATGGTTAGTAGCCTTCCATCGTCCCTGGGGATTACCCTCCCCCTCCTTCCTCCGGTCCTGCAAGGAGGGTGGGTGGAGGATCAGGGAGGGATAATTGGTGGGCGTTTAACTTTTGGATTAGAGGAGGAGAATGGGTGGATTCCGATGCCAAATGTTTTCCACTACTTTTCGCAATTTCTCGTAAACTTTCATTTAATGAAATTTTCTTACAGAAAGAAGGGGCTTTTGAGATAATGAATGGACGATTGTAATTCTAAAAGGATTTTATTTAGCGCTGTTTGGTTGAAAATTTGGGTATTTAGGTGTATTTTTACCATGTTCACAGTTAGAATGTTTTGCAATGGTATTGATAGACAGCTACGTTGACTTTGGTAATGATATTCAATATCGATTTGTTTGGGGGTATATTCTTCACATGCATCCAGTGATGCCTTCATTGACTTAAATATGGAACCGATTTGGTTTCAGTTTTTTTTTCAGCGTGCATCACACCATGTAGAAAAAGACGTTTTCGTTTTTTGCAGACGATTCGGTTTTTCCTCCATTATTTGTAATAATTCCAAAAACCAAGAAAAACCTACATAAATCCTAGTTGGTAACTGAGCCACGTGTCTTGTCGATATTTCTGACCTAATGACTGCTGACGTCAGCAGAGCGTAGTCCAAGGAACTATAGAGGTCTATTTTTAGTCTTAGTATCATTAGGGATTCAAGTTCTCTCGGGGACGATTCCGCCATCCGGGGAGGCAGCGATGCGTTGCGTCTTCTATGAATAGGGATGCCTCTGTTGCCTGTGGTGGAAAATGTTTTAATTTTAGTTAGGAGGTCTGTTCAGTCTGTTGGTTGTGGCGGGGAATTTTTTAGGGTGCGGTGATAGCGGGGCATCGCTTAGACTTAGAATGTAATAAGTCTGATAAGAGGGGTTTAGAGGGTTTGTATCATGTTTGACTTTGGTGGTAATATATTAAGTCAGTTGGAAATCTTTAGCATTGAGAATGGGGAGGCCTTTAAATGTCTGTGGTAGCAATGGGAATGCGTTTTAGTCGGATGATCTCGAAGGGGATATCTTGAAGGGAAGGATTTTTAAGGGTCGGGTGACTCGTTGGGACGTTGCAATTCTGGTGGCAATAGTAAGAAGCTTTTTTAGGGTAAGGTTTCAAAGGACTAACGGCATCAGTAGAGAAACTGTTTAAGGTCTGTTCGCCTCGAGAGGAAGGTTTTACCGGTCTGAGGGCTTCTGAAAGAAGCTTTCTTAGGATATCGTGGCCCTGTAAGGCTTTGACAGCAGCAGTGAAAAATTTATTTAGGGTGTTGCGGTCTAGAAGGGGAGGTTTTAAGTGTGATGGCAGCTCTAAAAAGCTTTTTATGGTCTATTGGCTCTGAAGGGAGGGTTTTAAAAGCTGCCATTGGCATCAGTGGGAAACGCTTCACTGTTTGGTTGTCTCAAGGTGGATGTTTAAGGGCCCTATGACAGTAATATAAAGTTACCAGTGTTGGTAATGAAGGCGGGGTTGGTTTAATAGTTGATGGCAGCAGTGGAATGCTTTTTATGGCCTAAATGCCTTATAGAAGATGTTTAAAATCTGATGGCAGCCGTGAGTAGTCTTTTAGGGTCTTGTAGTCTTGAAATGGAAGTTTGCATAGCCTGATATGGCAGCAGTGTGACCCCCTTTTTGGGTATGATAGCCTCAAAAAGGAAGGTTCATGAGCCTGATGGTAGTATTAAGAAGGTTTTTTTGGGTCTGGTTGTCTCGATGGAGAGGTTTTATGAGCCTGATGGGAGTTTTGCTGTTTTTATGATCTGGTAGTTTCGAAAGGAGGGTTTTATGGGCCTGATGGTACCATTACGAAGCTTTTTCTGGCGGGGTAACCTCGAACGTGCGGTTTTATGGGCCTGATATGGTCTGGTAGTAAGAAGAGCTTGTTATGGTTTAGTAGCCTAGAAGACGAAGCCTTATGGCCTGATAGCAGCATAGAGAAGCTTTCTATAGTCTGATTGTCTCGAAGGGGAGATATTACGGGCATGATGGCAGTATCGAGAAGTTTATTTAGGGTATGATGACCTTGCAGATGAGGTTTTATGGGTTTGGTGTCAGAAAGCAGTTGGAAATCCTTTAGTTTCTGGTGGCTGTAAAGGAGAGGTTTTAAGAGTCATGTCAGGAGGAAGTAGGGAACTCTAAGTGTATGGGGGTCGTGAAGGGGTTTTTAGCGGCTGCTAATAAGATCAGTGGGGAGCTTTTGAAGGCCACATGACCTTCACAAGTTTCTCGAAGGGGAGGTTCCAATTGATTGATGAACGAGAATAAAGCGAAGATTTGTAAAGGGCTGACGGCAACGTTTGAGGAAGTTATTAGGGTCCTTTTTTCATTGGTGGGAAGATTTTAAAGGTATGGTGGCAGCAGAAATAGGTCTGTAGGCGATGTAGGCACCGAATCGGCATGATACAGCAAGAAGCACAGGCTCTCTCTCTCTCTCTCTCTCTCTCTCTCTCTCTCTCTCAAAATTCAGTAATCTTGAAATTAGGAATTATTACTGTCATATTTTCGTTATTATTTAACTTGTAAATTGGTGTTAATATGGGGCTTGGCAAAAAGAGTGACGGCTGTATTTTCAGCAAGAACTGAGGATAACAAGAGGGAAGAGATTTGCTTCTCAGAGGAAATCTTTTAATATGAGTTTATTTCGTGATTAGGACTGAGACGTTCTTTTAGGTTTAAACGTCATGATAAACTTATAAAATGGATTCCCGATCAAAGCGGAAAAGTAGTTGCAATGTTTGCTTTTCAAAGTCTGAGTCCTTAATCCAGTATTTTATGATAATTCGTATTTCACGTTAATTAGGAAGTTTGTCTGCCCACGACTGAGTTAATTTCGATATATTACCGTATACAGTATTATGAAGTAAAATATTTCAATTTGAATGATTTAGGACATACAGGCTGACGGACATAAACTCGGAAGCGTTATCGGGTGTCTCAGACGCACAGATTTAAAAACAGCTTGCGTTCCGAAGTCCCATTCAGTTATTCAATTACTGTGGCTTACGGCCAAAGGGGCTGTGTTGTAAATGTGGGCCAAAACGCGTTTGTCTCACCGGCGCGGATTTTTTATGATTTATCACTGACATTTCAAAAGTCAAGTTCACCTTTGACGCCAACATATACACTTGCACACTTACACATGGCATCACTTCTTCACGACACTTTTTCACACAGAGAGAGAGAGAGAGAGAGAGAGAGAGAGAGAGAGAGAGAAACGATTATGTGGCGCATTTGTCTTTAGAAAATTTACAGAGAGCACAAGTTGATTGTGCTTGAGTTGTAAAAAAAAAAAGAGTGAGAGTGAAAGAATCTTGCTGTTTACATGGAAATAGATGATTCTCATGATCCTAAGGAGAGTTTTACAAATTTCTTATGATAAAAGAATGAGGAAGTGCGTGTTTATTGGTTCACTGTTTCCCATTTTCTTCGTGGGGGAATAGGATTTTAATTTCTTAAGCTCTTGAACTAAATATTACAATGAAAATTATTGCATTAGTTAGTATATGTAAAGGATTTAAGTAAAATTCAGTAGCGATGATAGAATAAATTATTCTATTGAATTGATTATGTAAACAAGATAAAACGATAAGAGCTTGGCTTAAAAAATTTTGAATAAAGAGACGTCAGTGAGTGAAAGTAAACATAACGAAACGAATGTCTTAGGGGCGATTCGACGGTACGGGCAGTTTCCTATACTAATGACGTTTTCTAGCACATGCCCTATTAAAAAAAATGGAGTTACGGTTATTACCTCTTCAAAGAAAGCTTCTGAATTGGTACGGTGCAAAATTGAATTATGTTTTAATATTCATATCATTCTTACCTCCATATATATAATATTATAAAAATGTTGAAGGAAACCCGATCACAAGAAGTTTGGAAGTGTTGAGTTGCAAATCTACGGTTCTGTAACATAATATTTCACTATGCAGAGCATTGCGTGGAATGTGTGTTCAAATGTTAAACCTATTTCATTTAACAGTCTACTGCTAAAGTGCTTGAGCTAGAAATGAAAGTTTGGACGCTTACACGTGATCTAATAAGTAATGAGAGTACGGTGTTAAGAATTCTGGATATGACAAGTCTTTATGTAGGCATATGCATTTTTCTACAAAATTCGTGATTGTGATTTCAGCATAGGTCGGGGGGGGGGAGGGGGGGGGGGGGGGGAGTTGTATGTGTGCTGTGCCTTCGTATGTACGCATGTATTTGCGTTTGTATGAAGGATCTCTCTTATTGAAGGTTTTTGCCTTTTCTTCTTGTTCTCGGATCTGGGATAGAAAAGCCTGATAGGTTTCCGATCCCGTCGGCCTTTGCTGTAACAAAGCAAAGTGAAAATTATGGTGCCCAGTGATATTCAGTAAAATATACTGTAGGTTACAGAATGTAAATGGCAAAATCAATGACCGAGAAATGGAAATGTTTCATTATACGTTTTTGCCTGTACACACACACACACACACACACACACACACACACACACACACACACACACACACATATATATATATATATTATATATATATATATATATATATATATGTGTGTGTGTGTGTGTGTGTGTGTGTGTGTGTGTGTGTGTGTACAGGCAAAAACGTATAATGAAACGTTTCCATTTCTCGGTCATTGATTTTGCCATTTACATTCTGTAACCTACAGTATATTTTATTGAATATCACTGGGCACCATAATTTTCACTTGCTTTGTTACAGCAAAGGCCGACGGGATCGGAAACCTAACAGGCTTTTCTATCCCAGATCCGAGAACAAGAAGAAAAGGCAAAAACCTTCAATAAGAGAGGTCCTTCATACAAACGCAAATACATGCGTACATACGAAGGCATTTTATCTGCTACGGACATAAGAAGCCTGAAGTAATATATAATATATATATTTATTATACATATATATATATAGATATATATATATATATATTATATAATATATATATATATATATATATTAATTATATATATATATTATTATAATAATATTTATATAATATATAGGAGCTTCAGAAGGTGTCCATGATACCACGAATTAATCGTGGGTATCATGGACCACCTTCGAAGCTCCTAATATGATTATTTAACTTGAGCCTCTATTAATAATAATATTATATATAGATATTATATTACAGGATATATATATAATTATATATATATATATATATATATATATTATTATAATATGATATATAATGTATATATATTATAATATTATATAAATTATATATATATAAATTATATTTAATATATATATATATATATATATATATATATATTATATATATATATATTACTTCAGGCTTCTTATCTCCGTAGCAGAGAAAACGCCTTGGATCTGTTGGTCTACCGTTAAAAAAAAAAAAAAAATAAGTTGCTTTCCTAGCCATTTACATACACATTTTTTCAGACAAATCTTTGTTCTCCCAATGACTGAGTTACTTTTCTTAACAATGTTTGTTGTCAGTAGTTTATATTTGGAAAATGCTGTGGTTGTCTTATTCCATAAACCTTAAATTCTTTTGGTCTGTTTTGAGAATGACACACAAGACATTGCAGCGCCTCAGTGGCGTGATCGGTATAGTCTTGGCCTGCCACCTTGTTGGCCGCGAGTCCGATTCTCGGGCATTCCACTGAGGTGTTGGAGATGTGTACTTCTGGCGATAGAAGTTCACTCTCGAGGTGGTTCGGAAGTCACGTAAAGCCGTTGGTCCCGTTGCTGAACAACCACTGGTTTCATGCAACGTTAAAACACCATACAAACAAGCAAACAAACACATGACATTGCTCAAAAGCGTTATTTCTCTCAGACATTTTTTTATGTATATAAATTTTATGACTAAAATGCCACTCTTTTGTTTGCAATAATATGATTTCACATGAGTTCTTCATAGGTTTTTGTTATTCTTTGCAGGGATGTGATACACGCGTGTTTTTGGTGTGGAAGGAAGGCAGGTCCCTTCGCAAAGATTAGATAACGAACATATAAATTTATATTTTTTGATAATCTTTTGCATAAGACTGTAAATATTTTCTACTGACTCAAGCGACAAAAATCCCAGCAGCAGATGTGTGACCTATTTTAAGAAGATTTCCCCAACGATATTTTCCAAGAGCTTTTAGACGCTATTTTGTATAGAACTAGAGTAAAGAAATATAAGAGTAAGTTTTATATGTGGTATTTTGTGCCGAATGTCTGTGAAATAAGATTCCCTTGTGATACCATCCGCCAAAGCCGTTCAGGAAACCAGCAGCCATGTTGGTGGCTATACCAGAAGTGCCCGAGACGAGTCACCA
>NC_061107.1:90386572-90404072 GCF_015104395.2 Macrobrachium nipponense
GTTTCTAAATGTAGATTTATATATATATATATATATATATATATATAGATATATATATATATATATATATATATTTGTGTGTGTGTGTGTTGTGTGTGTGTGTGTGTGTGTGTAAACAATTTCCCTTGCCATTTTTTAGTCTCTTCATCAGTGCTTTTGTCATGTGAGATGGTCTTCTATTCTTCATTCATACACATTCACGCAACCGTCATAGAATACAAGAAAATTGCGCCTATGTATGATATATATATATATATATATATATATATTAATATATATATATATATATAAAAATATACATTATATTATATATGTGTGTCTGTCTGTTTGCATGTAAATTGTTTATACTCGTATCTCCAGTGGGGGTTCGAACTCAACAGTAAGAAATCAGGGTTCTATCCAAGCAGGAGAGGGAAAGCAGGTACAGACTATAAAATTAGAAATGCATATATATATATTATATATATATATATATATATATATATATATATATATATGTATATAAAAAGATATATATATATATATATATATATATTATATTTATATGTGTGTGTATATATATTATAATATATATATATATATATATATATATATATATATATATATATATATATTTTATAATCATGCATTGACATTTTTCCTCTTGTTTATAAATTACTTCGTGCAATATTCAGAGAAGCGAAATAAACTGAATAATGAGGGAATTATCGGGGGCTGAATGCCATCTGGGAAGTGAATGACTGAATAAAGGATAGGATATTCCTCTGGGAAATCATACTTTATGAATAAGAGGCGATTTCCCGTCCGTGAATAATGTAAATTAATGCTATTGGTTCACGGAACGATATTTTATTGAAGTCATCGGGCGATCGTTGTGATAGATCTATTGGGCATTCACCGGAAAGCTGCTATGTTGGAAATCGACGTTGCGAAAATTGAAGCCTTTGAGATTCCGTTTATTGATAATGCACACCTGGTAATATTTATAAGTACAACTGTAAATAGTCTCTCATACGTGTTATACACTCACACACATATATATATATACATATATTATATGCCTATATGTATATATGATGTACGTATAACATATATCCATACATATAATGTATTTATATATATGCACACATATATAAATAATTATTATGTATATTACATATATGTGTGTGTGTGTGTATGTATATATGTATGAATGTATGTTTTATGTATAGTATGTTATAAAATGTATGTATATGCATATATGTATGAAAATATATCCTTTTATGTGATTGTCTGTTTGTCTTGTTTAACGCAAATCTACCCAGGGAGAATTTTATTTTCAGCTTATACTGTAATATCCATCTGATCAATTACTTGTTTCCTTATGTTCTTGTTTTTTTCATGTACAGATAGTTTTTCTCCTTTAAAGAACCTTTTGAGATATACTCCAAAATTTGCATTATTTTTTGCGTGTTTTTGCTCCTCCCCCAACTCATTTTCTCACCCAATTTTTTTCAGTCATGTTGTGTTGTTTTGGAAATCACGAATTCGGAAAAGAAAAAAAACCTTGAAGAATACTTGATCTCGAAACTCTTCATTCTCTATTTCTCCAGATACTCCAAATCTACCAGCTTTACTATCTTCGGCTCTTGCAAACCAGTGGGATTGCGTTCAGCTCACTTTCAGCACACATCTTCCCCCGTTTTCGTACAATCACACTTTCGAATCTTGTCACTATCAACTTTACACACACACACACACACACACACACACACACAACATACATATATATATATATATATATATCTATGTGTGTGTGTGTGTGTGTGTGTGTGTGTGTGTGTGTGTTTGTGTGTATACACATATATATATATGTGTGTATGCGTAGGTATATATATATATACATCATATATACATCATGTATTTTATATATGTGTTTTTGTGTGCGTGCATATATATATATATATATATATATATATATATATATATATATATATATATATATATATATATATATATATACCGTTTTGTATGTTTGTGTCTAAGAGAGAGAGAGAGAGAGAGAGAGAGAGAGAGAGAGAGAGAGAGAGAGAGAGTAGGTGGATACACCTTAGACTTTCGAATTTAATTGTTCTTTGTAGAATTAATACTCTGGTATTCTCTCCGTTTGTGTTATTGTAATATTTATTATTATGTTTTGCTATTTTGTGCTCTTTTGTCGCAAGAGCTCCTTTGTGTATCATCATCGGAACTAAATCGTAAACTGCATTTTTATTGTATTATAATGGTTTTTCTTAATGGATCTTTCGGTAATATTTCTTTTTTCGGGCTTTCCTGCGTTATCAACCCTTTGCAGCGTCTCTTCAGACCTCAGCTTCATTATGTATACTTTCTGCTGTGTCATCTGTCTGTCTCTTGTGGGTGTCCTTGCACGCAACTTTGCCGCTTCTTTTGATTTCCTCCAAGTTTTACGTCTTTATTATTATTATTATTATTATTATTATTATTATTATTATTATTATTATTATTATTATAGAAGAAGGTCCTCCTTTAGGCAAACTGCGTTGAAAAGAATGGCACTCAACGGTAAACCAAGTGCCATGGTTTTCAACGGTATTATTATTATTATTATTATTATTATTATTATTATTATTATTGATATATGATGAGATGATGGAAAGGGTATCCCCAGTCGGAGACACAAAATGATATAAGCTCAAAAGTTCTCTAAGGGAAAAAAATGGGGGGTGGGGCCCAAGTTTCCCAGGAAAAAGAAAATACGGAAATCAACAGTAAATTGCACAAGAGAAATAACAAAGAAAAGGAATGAAGTAAAACAAGCTCATTGTGAAGCGATTCTCGTGCGAACCGGCTTAGTAAAAAGAAAAAAACGAAAAAAAAAACAACACACACATTTGTACCCATTCTAAACTCGTAAGGCGAGTGAGTCCTTGAGAGTCCAGGTTGTTACTCATTGATGGTGGTGAACTACTTAAAAATATATTGAGATGCTCCAGCATTTTATTATGGTAGTTATCATTGATTACGCTCATTTATGTTGCAATGGGCCCCTTTAGCCATCTTAAGGTACAAGCCATGTTTGTGTGTGGTCTTTAACATGCCTGGGACGACTTCAAGGAAATATGAATGAGCAAAAATGAATAAATGAATATACACACGAAAAAAGTGAGATATAAAACATGCGGAAGAATGAATGAATTCGTTAAACTAGATCTGAACGACTGGAATTTATTACCCATTCTGCAACCAAGGAAGTAAAAGTTAAGTATATCTTAGTTTTACCAGACCACTTAGCTGATTAACAGCTCTCCTAGGGCTGCCCCGAAGAATTAGATTACTTAGCAACGGGATCTACAGCTTATTGTGGAAACCAAACCACACCATATCGAAAAATGAATTTCTATGACCAGAAATAAATTCCTCTGATTCCGCGTTGGCAGAGCCGGGATTCGAACTTCGGACAACCGGATTGGCAACCGAGCGCGAAAACCGCTAGTCCAGCGAGGAACTAACCAAAGAAGTAAAATATAAACAAATAACTGCGCTGGACACGCAATCAGTAATGAATATCGGACCGTGTACACTAAATCAGTGACTTTCCTCATTTAGGCATTAAATATATTTATTTTTATTTTCACTTCATTTCCTTTTCTCGCATATTCTCGGATTCGAGCGGAAGGGCTTGTTGGGAGAGGGGGCGGGAAGGTGGGGTTGGGTTGTTGGTTGCCGGGGGGGGGGGGGGGGGGGGTGGGGGGGGGGAGGGCGTGTGGCGGGAGACTGACCTCCCCTGGATACATTCCTTACACGTGTCCCACAGACCTCTGTCAACTCTGACATTTCTGCGTCTCTGTTTTCCAAAGCAATGTTTGAGATTTTTTTTTCGTAACTTTCCCTTCCTTTCTCGCTTTTTGTTTTGAGTCACTCATTTGTTCTTTATCTGGAATAATTGCTCCGTTTCCTTCTCATAAAAAAAAACATAATACGTAAAAGGAAGATAGAGTATGATGCTTAATCCGATGATTTTACACGTTTGATACAAGAATTGGAGTTATTTACAACACCAAGGGCGAAAATCCCCAGTATGTAACATACAGATATATTTTTTGTATTTGCATACAGGAAATGGTATTGTAAAGGAATGAATCGACATAATTCAGTCATTATGGAAATCTCTCTCTCTCTCTCTCTCTCTCTCTCTCTCTCTCTCTCTCTTCCAATAAAGTAACAAGGACAATAAAAACCGAGTATTCGGATATTACTTGTACCTTTCTAGCTTGAATTCACGTTGGCAGCAGAATTAAATAGCTTTTGGTTCTGAAATGATTGCGGAAACTGGAAACTGTTATTATATTAGATTGAATATAGTACGAGAGAGAGAGAGAGAGAGAGAGAGAGAGAGAGAGAGAGAGAATTAAATTTTGGTTGGTATAGGAGTTGCTTATAAGTTGACGAGTCACATGAAAAATGTACAGATTTGCAGTTGACAATGCGATGAATTCCTGAATTACCCGCACGGCATAAACACCATTTGACATCTAAAGATGAAATTCTGCCGTATCTTATTTAATGTCAAACAGAAAAGAAGGGCAATTTTTATAAGTATATATATATCTAACCCCCCCCCTTTTGAGAAAACTACACGAATTGAAAACCCTTACCTCTTGACAGCGGGCGCCCTCTATCTGCAAACATGTTATTAGGCTATTAAGCTCACATAAATACAAAAGTATACTATTTACTACCCAAAGCAGATGAACATAAAATGGAACAGAGTGATTAATAAGCCGTAATAAAAACCCAAGTCTGCCCCACAGAAAACTATTCAGTTATCATTCCACTCTCCTGGCTTAGTCTAAGTAATCACTCCTAGACTCAAAATGTCAATTGTTACATTATATTAGTCAAGTCTAAAGAATCCCATCTCTAGTATCATGGTATAGAGCCCATCTGTAATAAAGATATATTCGTTACATTTCTTATAACACAATATTAAGTAAAGAGATACACTTCGCACTTCTCTCTTTTCAAAGGCAACTGTTTCTAAGTCATTTAAAATATGTGCCATACCTTGAGATGGAGGTTTTCTCCTGACACTTGGCGTTCTCGCGACCGTCTTTCTTCCTATCACAAAGGAATGTGTCTTTCCCTCAAGTGCCTCGATCGGTCAGACCTATGACATATGTACAAACGAATGTACATACCCACCACGCCTCAAAACCGCCTGTGGCAACAGTGCGGACAGCCACCAGCTTAAAAACGCATACGCATCAGATTCCTTCATTCAAGGAGGCTGTCTCTACAGTGCACTCTGTCTCCAAGCAAGAGCAGCTGACACAATATGTAATTCACTAACACATCAATTCATACCTGTATGATGGCTCGGCCACCTATGTCCTTTGTACACTTTTGTCGCACACCACATCAGCAACTAATGCACAATGTATCAATTTGCCACATGATTTTGGGCTACCTCTGTTGCTGGAAACCTTGTTCCTCGCCGGATGCACAGAAGTTTAAGAACTCCCAGCACACAAATTGTGATCAGTATAACACCTAGCATGACCACTATTATTGGAATTGTGTAATATTCATTGATGAAAAGCTCATCCTCATCACTAAGATAAGCAGAACTCAACGAATAGTTGTAGACGCAGGTCGAGTGCATAATCCACCTCGAAACAACTCAGCACGCGCCATTATTCAGCGTCTGCGACCCTCGTGAGTGTATCCAACACCCCCTCGTAGTGAAACTGTAGATTCGACGTTTCCTACTGAAGGAAACATGGTCACCACCCCATTGTCAAGGAAATATCCTGTGACTTCCATGCAAGTGCTACTCGCACCCGCCTCATAGAAGATTGTAGACTCTTGATTAATCCCAGAACGTATCCTGAGATGATATACCGACGACATCACATCTGTTGCAAAGGCTGTCCATAGAATCGCCATTCGTGTGTAGACTCGGCTCGACCTCTGGTACTGTAGAATGAAGTGGTTTCCATCGTCACCATCACGTGAAGTTGGGAATTCTCTAAAGTCCTCGTGTGTCCGTATTTAAAAAGTCTACATGGTCATAAAATAACTAAAGTCTTGCTTTACCCCACAAATCCGTCATTAATTAATATACTCAATCTCCTAGTCAAATATTAAAAATTTCCCACTAAACAAAATATAATCTTTACCCACTGAATCCTCCCAAGTAATCCCATATCTGACAAACACACTTATCAAAAGAGAACCCATCTTGTCTGACAGCAAAAACCTCTTTCATTGTTTATATAACTAACCTCCATGAAATATAATGCCGAACACCCCTTCTATCTAACTCACATACCCCGACAAATTATATCTCTTATCTAGAATAGAAATGCTATTTAGAGCTTAACACCAATTACGACATCTCTCGTAGGAAATGAAAAAAAAAATAAAAATAAAAGATAATAACAGCAATAATAAGTGAATTTTCCCCCATTACACAGCGCACATAAGAGAAGAAACAACATATAGTTCAGTATCTTTCCTAAAATGCAATATGTACTGTTACGGAATTTGCTACTGCAACAGTCCCATCGACCAGAAACGACCGGAAAACAACCTCCTTACATGATACATCTCTGTGGAATGCCATAGTCAACAGAGAATAGTGCAAATCTCCGAGTAATCAACTCCAAATGGAAAAATCAGCAACCGGATTCATCACAGCATTATCAGCAAAAATCCACCTGTGAACACTATAGATTTTTCTAGCAGACTTGCAATGCCAGAAACCATTATGCCCCAAATATCCTACACACAGGAATTATCACATATTTATCATCACGTTTCTCAGCTAAAACCAAAAACTTGCCGTATTTCCAACAACTTCCCACATAAAATATGAACCCCGAAATCTTACTCCAAAACGCCACAGATTTGCGCATAATAAGAAAAAAACAGTAGAAGGAAATGAAAGAGAGAGAAAAAAAACGTTAAAGCATTTCGCCACCAAATTGCAAAAACCAGACAGCAAGAACTAAAAAAGAAAAAAATGCAATTGCGCGACAATGCATTAATCCCCACAACCAATTCTTTTCAATTTCGAGATATGTGTTAACCTCGACCGACCTGTTTTTTCCTCTAAGACTACAAATCTGTTTCCAATTTTCTCCTCAATGACTTTAAAAGGACCTTCAAACATCGGGCCTAATTGTAATTCAGTTCATTTCTCACGGTAAGTTTTAAAAATACCTTGTCTCCAACATTGATCTTGGGATCAGATGTTTTACTAATACTTTTCTGTACCATCTCTCTGGTTGTGGATTCCAGATTGCGGCTGAGACAAGCATGTCTCTCTCTCGCTGTGGATACCAATGCCTCGATCATATCCTCCCCATGATGAGGCATTGTTAGTAAATCAAATGTGCCTCGTGCTGGACAACCAAACAAAGCTTCAAATGGAGACATTTTAATGGAATCACTAACCATAGTGTTAATACTATGTCTAACAACATCAACATATCTGTCCCAATTCATATCATTACCACCTACAATTTTCCTGAGAGCCTCGAGTACTTTCCTATTTGCTCGTTCACACAACCCATTAGCCTCATGTCTGTATGGAATAATTGTTACTTATGTATCCCCATGACTTCCGCTAAACATTCCAAAGTTTTGTTCACAAATTCTCTACCATTGTCGGTCAATAGAACTTCGGGTGAGCTGTATCTGGAAGTGATACCATCGAAAAATGCTACGGCTACTTCTTCAGCCGTTTTATGCTTAAGTGGAAAAATTTCTACTATCCTTGTAAGTTCATCTATAATTAGTAACAAGTACTCACAAAAATTCCCCAGGATATCCATATTTATTCTCTGAAAAGGTCTACTCAGTATAGGATACGATCCTAATTTGCATGAAGTTATTCTTGCAGGTTTACATGCGATTGCACACTGTACAATTTCTTACAAAATTTTCCACATCTTTCCCCATGTTTTTCCAAATGTATTTAGCACGAACCTCATCATACGTTTTTTCTATTCCCAAGTGAGGACTACCGAACCTGCAATGAACTATATCCAAAACAACTGGAATTAGGACTTTCGGAATTACGATCTGTGTCGTATCTCCCTTTCTTTCACTGGTTCTCAATTTATATTTAATTTTCTTAACCAATAGATTACCTTCTAACTCCAAACCCGAAAAAGACAACTTATAACGTTTCCTGACTAATTCTCCTCTTAGAAACACTTTCTTGTCAGCTAGAATCTCATCGTCATCTTGCCTTTGCTCTATGAGAGATATATCCCATTGTATAGCCTCGCTAGTGACTTGGCGACTTGGAATTCTTCCGTGTCGTGAAAACTTCTACTCAGAGCATCTGATAGTCAAAAACCATCAAGCTCTTTTAGGCGACAAATCGGGTTTATTAAAAAGATCTAATAATGGCTTATGGTCTGTAAGAACTTCTACTTTGTTCCCCATCAGTAACATTTTAAAATGAACCAAGCTCGACACTATTGTATAGGCTTCTTTATCTATAGTAGCCATTGATCTCTTGTTGCTGCCCTTTGTCCTGAACTTCCTGCTAAAAAATGCTATGGGATGGAATTTCCCATCAGACTTTTGCATAAGGCAAGCACCTATACCTTCCTGGCTTACGTCAGTTACTAATGTAAAAGGTTTGCTAAAATCTGGAAACTTCAAAACGGGGATTCATTAGCACGTCCTTGAGCTTTTAAAAACTCTCCGCCTGGGGTGCCTTCCATTGAAATTGAACGTCTTCCCGCAATACATCTGTTAGCTGCTATTAGAGAACCCTTTCACAAACCTCCTGAAGAAACCGGCGATACCCAGGAATGACTTAATCTCTTTCTTTGATCTGGGATTGCGAAAATTCGCTATTGCTTTGACTTTATCGTCATTTACTCTAACCCCTTCCTTAGATATGACATGGCCTAGATATGTAATTTGCTTTTTCAAAAACGAACACTTGGCTAGCTTAATTTTCAACCCCACTAATCTAAGCCTCCTAAGTACTTCTGTAAGGACTTCCAGGTGTTGCGCGATCGTGTGTGTTGCGACCAATATGTCATCCATATACACAAAAACATTTTTGCCCAGTAACCCGTGGAAAATGGATCAGTTTATGTAAGTTATCAAGTGAGACACTACTTCCTGTAACCCATTTAGATGTTTTCAATTTTCCTACCCAATCTGCCACGGAGTCAAAAAGTTTTGAATTATGTTCTACGAGGCTATTACTGCCCTTCTGTATTTTATAAAGACCCCTAAGGTCCCTCACCATATCTCCGTGTTCCTTTGAGCCATAAGCTGCTTTCAAAAATGCTTGCAAATCAGTCCAGGTACGACATTTTGCAAATTGGAAACTTCTGCAATGATGAGAGAGGTCGCCTTTATTGAAATCTAGCAAAGCTTTCGCCTCTCTAAACGCCTCTATATCATCCGTTATATTTTTTGCGCTTAAATAATTATTCACACCTTCATTAAAAATTTGCACTGGCTGGGATAACACACCATCTACCATTCCCCTGAACGGGCTCACGCCCGCACTCACGTTCGTTACGTGATGTAACAGCGTTGTGGTACTCTTAGCATCCGCCATTTTCCTCTCTTTACAGAAGCTCTTATGTTCTATAAGATTCCCCGATATCAATAACATCAATGTATTTATATACACACAAAACCCAATCCAGAAAAATTAATACTAATTTTCCCCCAATATTGGATAACAAAAAACAAACACGCCCTGCGCCTAGTATATCATCCCACGAAAACAAAAAACAAAAAAAAATAGGGAGGGGATACAAAAAGGAAAAAAAGGTGCAAAACGCTTACTAAGCGATCCAACCCAGTGACACTCAGATTCTCTCTCTCTCTCTCTCTCTCTCTCTCTCTCTCTCTCTCTCTCTCTCTCTCTCTCTCTCTCTCTCTCAGGGCGTGACTCACAACAACCAAAAACCCATCGCTCATATCATTACAATGTCCATCGAATTTCGAGAGACATCAAAACAAAAACACCCTTCAAGTAAATTCATCACAAACAAAAAAGAATAAAAATTTTTTTAAAATAAAGAAGGAGAAAAGAAGAAAGAAAATTTGAAAATACACTCACATCTTCATATGACTGGAAACCGAATTCGTATACGCATTGCAAATATGCATAGCCTATTCACCACACTCGTGAAACACTTTAATATGTCAAAAATTAAACTTTTTCCCCTCACGTTTTAAAACACTGGTTTTCATGAATCACTAACCGGCTAACACTGAGATGCAGAGAGATACCCAAGTAACCCGACGCTTTCAACACCACACCAAACCATTAAATCAGCAAAAAGAACCCCGAGTTGCCTGTGACATGATTATAACCCCTTTTCCTACCAAAAAATATATGTCTAACTAGTCACCAGTCTCTTCGTTAGCGTACCTACAGCCTATAAAATGTATAAAAAGCTTGTTAAACCGCTGCCACCACTTTTAACCCTCCCCTTTTGACAAAACTACACTTATTGAAAACCCTTACCTGTTGGCAGCGGGCGCCCTCTATCTGCAAACATGTCATTAGGCTATTAAGCTCACATAAATACAAAAATATACTATTTATTATCCAAAGCAGATGAACATAAAAGGGAACAGAGTGATTAATAAGTCATAGTAATAAAAACCCAAGTCTGCCCCACAAAGAAAACTATTAAGTTATCATTCCACTCTCCTGGCTTAGTCTAAGTAATCACTCCTAGACTCAAAATGTCAATTGTTACATTGTATTAGTCTAGTCTAGAGAATCCCGTCTCTAGTATCATGATATAGAGCCCACCTGTAATAAAGATATATTCGTTACATTTCTTATAACACAATATTAAGTAAAGAGATACATTTCACACTTCTCTCTTTTCAAAGGTAACTGTTTCTAAATCATTTAAAATATGTGCCATACCTTGAGGTGGGGGTTTTCTCCCGACACTTGGCGTTCCCACGACCGTCTTTCTCCCTATCACTAAGGAATGTGTCTTTCCCTCAAGTGCCTCGATCGGTCAGACCTATGACATACGTACAAACGAATTGACAACCCACACCACGGTCCTCAAAACCGCCTGTGGCAACAGTGCGGACAGCCACCAGCTTAAAAACGCATACGCATCAGATTCCTTCATTCAAGGAGGCTGTCTCTACAGCGCACTCTGTCTCCAAGCAAGAGCAGCTGACACAATATGTAATTCACTAACACATCAATTCATACCTGTAAGACATATATATATATATAATATATATATATATATATAATATAGTATATATATATATATATATATACATATATAAAGATAAATGCCACGAAGGAAAAATAAACGAAGGAGTCTGCAAGATCTTTCGACTTTAAAAGTCCTTTACTGAGCTGATACTGACAAAAATACAAGAAAAGACAATACAAGAAGGTTCGTATAACTGACAGATAGGGATTATAAAGGGATTAGTACCTAGAATCCGACCCACCTGGAAGATAAGAAACCTTCCCAAACAAGCATAAACAATGGGTGCAATGTTAATAAAAAATGGCCCCAGAGAAAGCAACAACATAATATATAAAATTCCATGTATGGATTGTCCCTCATTCTATCTCGGACAGTCCAGCAAAGGCTTAGAAGTAAGGCTAAGCCAGCATAAATACTCTGTAAAAACTGGGCAAAAATCTAATGCATTATTCATTCATTTAAGTGAAAACAACCACCGAATTAATTGGATTGATAGTTCAGTAATTGCATGGTCAAGAGATGTCTTATCACAAAATCTTTTAGAATCTGCTTTAATACAACTTACTTTTCATTGTAATTTCAATGTTAGTCGTGGCCTTTTTCATTTAGACCCTTGTATCTGTAACATGTTTAAGAATGACCTCAAAGATATAATTACTGACTTAAATAAAAATCAGTTGACTTAGAGTTATTAAATTTTGTTGTAATGTATGTCTGTCATGTTTTGTGAATATGGTTTTGTTTACCAAGTTCCGAATAGCTGTCACCTATAATCCTTTAATTGTCTGGAAATTGTATCTGAGATGATTGTCTTAAACCTTTAATTGCACCCATTGTTTATGCTTGTTTGGGAAGGTTTCTTATCTTCCAGGTGGGTCGGATTCTAGGTACTAATCCCTTTATAATCCCTATCTGTCAGTTATACGAACCTTCTTGTATTGTCTTTTCTGTATTTTTGTCAGTATCTGCTCAGTAAAGGACTTTTAAAGTCGAAAGATCTTGCAGACTCCTTCGTTTATTTTTCCTTCGTGGCATTTATCTTTATTTATGGATTTATCACGTTCCTAACTTTCGTGATTCAGTTATACATATATATATATATATATATATATATATATATATATATATATATAATACATACGCGTTCGTGTGAAGGAGATACTAATGTTGTTAATAAGATGAGTAAAAACGATTATTGTCATTCCAGTCTTTAATTTCATGAAATTCTCAATCCTTTATGTGTGGGGTGGGAATGACAGCTTATGGTGGTTGCTAAGGGGTTGAGTGAGGTTGGTTTTGAAGATTATTTTTGGGTTGTAGAGCTTTTAATAGGATTTTGAGAAGCTTGGGTGTGGAGTTGGTAAAAATTCGCATAGCCTTATTTTGGGGGTTTGTGGAGATGATTATTGTCTTTGTTTGAGCAAGACTTGTGAAAATTGGTGTAGTATGCGTTGAAGGAACTGTACCGTGGAATGCTTTATTTGTTTATGGGGTTTGTATTGGTTTTGTGTGAGGTTATGCGCGATGAGGTTGTGGAGGTCATTTCCCTCCGGGGTTGGCTGTGGGTGTGGGTGTGGGAAGACTGCTAAGAGTGGGAAAGATACTGGACGTGTGAAGTAGACAATGCAAAGGCTTAGACTGATACCAGCGGTTGAAGGAGGATTAGAAATCAATTTCTCCTACTTAACCTCTCTCTCTCTCCTCTCTCTCTCTCTCTCTCTTTGATCGATATCCAGAGACCTGGATGACTCTTGCGCATTTATACTTTTGGTCGAGAAATAAGCAAAAAAAAAAAAAAAAAAAAAAAATACTGATCGACAGAAATGCATTTTGCGTGTAGTGCATTCGACATTTTTTGATGAATCAGATAGTTTGTTCAGTTTTCGGCAGGAATGCGTGTAATTAAGGACGTATGGATTTTGTTGAGGATATTCGTTAATTGAAAGAACTTGTACTAAAGATTTAATGTTTGGAACTTTCTTGCAACATATGGTAATTTAGGTGTTTAGGGCATTAGCCAAAAGGGAAGGGAGGGTAAACTCTTAACATACACAATAAAATTATTTTTTACCCTTCTCAAGACTTTGAAAAAGTATTCGATATATTTCTTGTAAGTGTCACAATGCTCTTTATTCTAATTCTTTCAAATGTGTAATATTTTGTAAAGTTTATAAGTGGATAATAAACTTTACAAATATTACATATTTGAAAGAATTAGGATAAAGAGCATCGTGACACTTACAAGAAATATATCGAATACTTTTTCAAAGTCTTGAGAAGTGTAAAATATAGTTTTATGATATGAAAAAAATATAGTTCCACGTGATTTATATGCAATGTATTTTATTTTTATTTATTTATTTATTTTTGTCTGTACTGGTTAGGCCTAGGTCATTGCACTCGGTAACCAGGATCAACCCTTCCCAAGGACGTGAACAGCGCATCTCTCTAAACTTGGGTTGTCGCCGTTTTTGGTTTGGGACGTTTAATGGAAGCACATGAAAAGGGCCTTAGTGAAAATAGTTGAGAAAAGCCTATCTTAATCAAAAGTAACTGAGAAAAAGACCTGTATGGTTATAGTAGTAACAGTCTTTTGGTAGCCATCATAAGATCAAGTGAGTCTGCCTCTTCTGTTGTCTTCCATGATTTGTGTGTGTGTGTGTGTGTGTGTGTGTGTGTGTATGTGTGTGTTTTGCTGCTTCCGTAAAAAAGCCAACTCTTCAGTTAAGTACTGAATTCATAGCCTTCGTGTCTAAAGGATCGTTAGTTTGTAGCCTAACCGCAGGTCAACTTGGTTAGAGTGGGTTGGCAGGACAAGCCCAGACATCTCTCAGCAAAGAGAGAGAGAGAGAGAGAGAGAGAGAGAGAGAGAGAGAGAGAGAGAGAGTCCACCCAGCTGGAAAATAGATAGGCGATAAGAGGAAGACGCTGGTCATCAGGTTATTGAATTGTGAGGGTGCGGATTCGATGTCGATGTTGCTAACTTGGTCTTGGTTGCTTGCTATGCGAGGACATATATAAAATATATATATATATATTTATATATATTATTATATATATATATATAATATCTATATTTTCTATAATATTTATCTATATATATATACTTATATATATTATAATATATGTATATCTTATGTATATATATTTAATATATATATATATATATAGAATATATATATATATATAGTATATATTATATATATATATGGCGTATATATATATTTATTATTACAATATATTATTAAGTATTATACGTATTATTATATATTATAATATATATCATATATATATATAAGTATATATATATATCATATATATATATATATATATATATATATATATATATATATATCTATATATATATATATATATATATAGATATAATATATATGTGTATATATATATATATCTATACATATATATATATATGTATATATATATATATATATATATTATATATATATATATATATATATATATATATATATATATTATATATTAGCCTCAAAGGCGAATGGAAAGGCACCATTATCACTTAAATTTTATTATGACAACGTTTCACGCCAACTGGTATCGTCCAGTTTTTAAGGCTGACACCATTTACAAACCACCTGGCTAAAAATCTCATATAAACATCGATTTACCAACATATAAAATTGAGGCAAACAAACACAGGGGGAGAAGCACCACACATACCTCAACCCTAGAAGTAATAAGATTACAAACATAAGTTTGTAAAAGAATCCAGCAAAAGAAAGAAAGAAAGTACAAAGAATATAAACAAAAAAGGTTAATCGCTAAATAAGTCTGTAGACGTTGTTTGGGTGTGCATACATAAATGCACGCAAACAACACACACACACACACACACACACACACACACACATATATATATATAATATATATATATATATATATAATATATATGTGTGTGTGTGTGTGGATGTTGTGGTGTGTGCGTGTGTGCGTGTGTGTATGTATTATTTTATAAGTAATCCTTTAGCCGTTACCTGTAATTTATAATTTTCAAGATTATTTTATGCTCTTCAAAGTGGCCGGAACCTCAATTAAATTTCATACCCAAAGATTAAAGCCACCTGTGAAGCAATCCCGATGCAAATAGTTAGCAAAAAGTGGGTAAGAATACCCCAGAAATAAAACCAGCATATCTCTATTTTTATGAAATAAAGTTCCTCCCACAGGTAATTTTGATAGAAAAGAAAAGTGTAGGTATGCCATACCTAACCCCAAATACTTAAACCTAATACAAACATACTACGCTGATATTTAGACTTAATACTCTAAGAATATTATGTACAATACACTAATCTAAGAATATTGTAAAAATAACGATTTAAGGTGTAACAGACTACCCAGCAGCAGCACGGGTTCATTGGAGTCTTTACTAATACTGCCCGATGCGCTAGTACACTCCAAGAGCTGACACGCGGCAGCGATGTATACGTAAAATACACAAGGAAGTGATTTGGTCCTTTCCGGCGCTAAGATGATAAGCAGGAAGCATAAAAACTCTGTCATATACAGAAGACTGCAGAGAGAGGCAGGACAGAGGGTAATAACAGAAGGACTCTACAACAGGCAGAAGGAGAAGGTAGGACAGAGGGTAATTTACAAGAAACTGCAGGAGAGGAGGCAGGGACAGAGGGAATACAGCAAGGACTGCAGAAGATAGAGGTAGGAAACAGAGGTTGGCGGTAATACAGAAGACTGCAGGAGGAGAGGGCAAGGACAGGAGGCGTGTCATATACAGAAGACTGCAGAGAGAGGCAGGACAGAGGGTACCTCAGCAAGGCACCAACAGGTGCAGAGACGAAGCCACAAACTGCAGAGGTCGAACAAGGAACGCCTCCCACAAAGGCACCAACAACATTGTCAAATCTGACGAGCAATGGGTAACACAAACAATGCCCTAAGCGCCGTTGTGGCGTGGTCGGTATGCTGTTGGCGTGCTACCTCGTTGGCCGCCAGTTCGATTCTTGGACATTCCACTGAGGGGTCAGAGATGTGTATTTCTGGTGATAGAAGTTCATTCTCGACATGGTTCGGAAGTCACGTAAAGCCGTTGGTCCCGTTGCTGAATAACCACTGGTTCCATGCAACGTACAAAACACCGTACAAACAAACAACAATGCCCCAGCTGCACGAGGGAGTGCCTACCGAAGGGCACAGACAGGTCTCACAAATGAGGCCTCGAGATAAGCCCACCACAAACAGAAGAGAACAGTTCGTAGAAATCCAATCAACACAGCTGCTTACGCGTTCTCCTTCATACTATGAATTGACTGCTCCCAAAAGAGAGGTAAATTCTGCCAGAGTAACCGTGAAGAGTGATGCCTTCGAGCCGGACACACGCCCTGGAGAATCAAAGGCCCAGCCAACCCCAGTACGTTTATGGGAACCAGGTGAAGGAGGCACACCAACAGGAAGACTCGCAAACGACCATTTACAAAACAACATGAAAAATATAAAGAAACAAAACTCATGGGTTCGTTACCAGTACATATCCAAATATAACCCGTGGTGGGAAAAGGGACCCAGAATTAACCTTCATTTTCGTGCCCAAAACAAACAAACAAATGTCACGAAATACGTTACTGGTGGTCTCTCTCTCTCTCTCTCTCTCTCGACTCAATATCACCTCTCTTGATGGTCCCCTCTCTCTCTCTCTCCTCTCTCTCTCTATATATAGCCTATATATATGAAATTATAATTATATAGATATATACGTATATATTATATATATATATATATATACTTATATACTTATTATATAACAATATATATATATATATCATATATAATAACTTATATATATATATATACTATATATATATTATTAGGTATATATTTTTTGTGTAGGTGTGTGTATACTCCTCCCAACGAAGAAGTTAGGTTGAAAGGAGTCTGCGAAACAGCTTTAGATTATTTAACTGACTGTGATATAGCTTTGGGTCGGGCAGGACTTGAATTAAATATAGCAGTGTTGAATGTTGAAGCATGGTGATATTTTGGATTGCAAGGAAAGAGAGAGAGAGAGAGAGAGAGAGAGAGAGAGAGAGAGATGTCTTCGTTTTCTTATACTCTATGACCTTTTTGCTGTGTCTGCGTCGTAGTCTTTTCTTATGCTAATGAGAAAAGTAATAAAACCCAACCTGTTTTGGATGTGTCGTGCGACAAGGAATAGGGTTGGGGGACGGGAGTTGGCGCTGGACCTGGCGGGAGGGCGG
>NC_061107.1:90409072-90419072 GCF_015104395.2 Macrobrachium nipponense
ATATCTATATCTCATTGTACCGAAGTGTTTGTTTGGATGTGTATTAGCGATTGCATGGAATATCTATGTTTATAAATTTGTATTGAATACCAAAGCTGGTCATTTATAAAGTAATGATCGGATAGAATGATTTGCTGAACATTACTTTGAAGTTTTTACTTTACGTTACTTATTTTGATATATCAGGAACTACGCATTATATGGGTATTATTTTGTCGCTGATAAATTAGTCATAAACACATAGACACGTGTATACAAACATACATACATACGCACATACATCCATACATATGTATGTATGTATGTACGCACATGGCCGCCGATGGATGTAATTATGTTTATAAAGGTTTATTATATTGTTGTATATGCGCTGTCATAAAAATATTTTGTTTATCCATTGCCATATTTTAACATTACTTTTAGTTACAATTCTTTGTGTGGACGGTTTAAATATGAAAGGTCTTGTATGTGACACATTTTCTGTATGTATGTATGTATGTATGTATACATATATATATAGTGCATATATGCATATATGTATATGTAAATAACTGTGCGTGTGTATACTTCAGTATTCCTAACATAACTAGTGTTAAGCTTTATGTAACCGTCAAAAGAAAACAGTTAAATATATGTACATTAGGTGCATTAATAGCGACTAGTAAAGTAATGCACTTGATTATATGAAATAAGAGAGAGGAGAGAGAGAGAGAGAGAGAGAGAGAGAGAGAGAGAGAGAGAGTTGCTCTATTTTAGTCCCATCCCGTCCCTTAACATTTCTTATGTCACCGAGCGTTTCTATTTTGTGAAGCTTTTGTGTGAGTCACTTTTAATTATAACCGTCAAATCAGCTCGGAAAGGAAACGTCTTTTGAGCTGCGCTATAATTTTAAATATCACCTCGCGGTTAGGTACACTGTTTGCTGTTCTCTCTCTCTCGTCTCTCTCTCTCTCTCTCTCTCTCTCTCTATATATATATATATCTATATATATATATATATATATATACGGTGTGCCTGAAGTAATGGTACCCGTTAATTCAGGGTAGACTGGCGGCCGGTATGAAGTTACTAATTATAGACCACTTGTGCTAAGTGCCATACCACTTTGCCACTGCGCCCTATTAATTATAGATATATATATATATATATTATATATATTATATATATAGATATATAATATATATTATATTTATAATTTATATATATTATATATATATATGTAATAGATATATAATTGATATGTATGTACGTATGTATGTATGATGTATATACAACGTTGTGAGTGTGTTTGGTTGGGTGGGTGTTGTGGTATTTGGGAACAATTTTATTAGTTATTATCACACATGTAACATCTTATCTGTGTAAGCATTCACCCACATGCGTTTTCTTAAATATGGATATATTCTTTTCTCCGATTCATATTTTCGGACTTATTTCTCATTTACATTGGTGTTCATCCCAAGGGCAAGAAATCGTCGAATCTCTCTCTCTCTCTCTCTCTCTCTCTCTCTCTCTCTCTCTCTCTCTCTCTCTCTGTCTGTCTGTCTTTGTGGTGACATTTCATATTGTGAAACAGAAATATCTCGTGACCAGATGATGTCAGCAGAATGAGTAACTTTCTTCTGTTGCACCTTTCGTATTCTTTCATTGACGGAAGTACGAGGATGTTGGAGATGTTTAAACATCTCAACGTTCAAATGTTTCAAGCCTTCGTTTATTTTATGAATCGATTTTTCGTTTAACCGGGTGAATTATTATAGATGCATACATACTAAGAAGTCACAAAAATAAGCACGTGATTTTGTTTATTAGCTGAGGCCACTGGGAAAATTTAAAAAAGAATGACAGAGTGCCAAGTACTTTCGTGTATTATTTAACACATCTTTGTGTCCCGAAGATGTGTTAAATACACGAAAGTACTTGGCACTCTGTCTTTTATTTTTCACAGTGGCCTCAGCTGATTGGTACATACATACATGCATGCCTTATTTGGCATAGTGCGGTATGTATGATTGCACCTATGTATTTAGCAAGGAAAATATTGTACGCGCCTGAATGAACCGTAAGTGATAAGACTCCGCATGCATTATCTTAGTTGCTAATACTATTTTAATTTAGATTCTAGTAGGCCAGTGGTTAGGATTGCGTCAGCTTCTTTCTGTTGAATACAGTTTTGATTCTGATGACTTGCTCGGCAAATTGAGTCGTTGGATTGCAGAGGTTCGCACCTTGTGGTGGGAGACGCGTAAGACTTGGAACTTCATCTCGAATGACTTCTTGAATTTAAGATAAATGCATTAGTACAGAAGTAATGATAATTGTCTTTTTAATTCATTCTTACTTCAACCAGTATGCTCTAGTAGTAGTAGCCTGCTCGTTTTTCCTTTGATTAGCATAAACTACATAGGATGATATCTTAGGGTTGCGTAAATGTTTTTATCTTGTATTGATTCAGTTGCTTGTTTTACTTTTCGTATACAACCCTCATATGGACAGTATAGTCCTTGGTGGACTCCATGCATTGAGGTTGCACCTAAGTTGTGAAAAATTTTTTAACATCCATATATATATATATATATTCTATATATATATATATATATATATATATAAAATATATAATATATATATATAGGTATAAATGCAGGAACTTCCATATACATTCATAAACTTCAGGAAAGCCGAAGACACATGAAGAGTTTAAACCCTTTTAACTCTTCATGTGTCTTCGGCTTTCTTGAAGTTATGTAATATATATATATATATATATATATATTATATATATAATATTATATATATATATTGTGTGTGTGTGTGTGTGTGTGTGTGTGTGTTTGTGTGTATGTATGATGTATGTATGTGTATTTATGTATGCATTTTTGTCACATACACTATAATTTCTTTTCTTTTTATATTCACAAACATTAGGCCACAAGTATCGTTTGATATCCTACTCACTATACCTCAAGAATAAATTAAACAGAGAGGGGATTATAATACACAAGTGCTTTATCACCAGTGGGATTTGAATCTCTTACTGGTTTAGAAGCAAAGATCTGTAGCGACTTGTGATCCGGTTAAGTTGATATTGACCCTGCTGTTTACATAAACCTGATGACTTCAGGAATTGTACTTAGAATCGTTATCATCCTAATTCCACCGTGACAGCTAATTGGTAATTTTGTAACACGTGGCTAATTGTGAATATTTGTCAAATATATCTTGACATTTTTTATAGCCACAAATATAATTTAATGCACGCTCAATGCACTATACCTCGGGAATAGCTTTGTCACCAATGGGATTCGAACCGCTGCCTGGTTTAGTATAACGATGTACTCTGAATTTGGTCACTGAACCATCAAGAGAAGTGGTTTGATATTTATGATTATATATATAATTTTTATATGTATATATGTGTATGTATGTCTATATATATATATATATATATATATATATATATATATATATATATATATACACACACACATTTGTAGCTCGATATATGTATATGAATCACGGTAATGTGATATGACTTATATAATGACTACGTGCGGGCAAAAGCACTACAACGCTACCAGGACGAGGTGGGTTTGATGCAGTCTCCAATACTAAAAATACCTGAGCGGGGCAGGTATTTGAGCTGGGAGGCGGCATAAACTTATAACATATTCTCTTGCAGGTGGCGGGGTGGGCTAAGGCTTCACTGCCAGTCCTGGAATGAAGATGTCGATGGTTCGTCGCCCGTCGGTACATATATGGATATGAAAATTAATTCCGACGGTAGAGCGAATTAGATATTAAAGGACATTTGTAGCTCGATATATGTATATGAATCACGGTAATGTGATATTACTTATATATATATATATATATATATATATATATATATATATATATATTTATATATATATATATATATATATATATATATATATATATATATATATATATATATATATGTGTGTGTGTTGTGTGTGGTGTGTGTGTTGTAATTGAGAAGAAAGCTAAAACAAGTAGGAGCTCGAATGTAATTAGTGTTCTTAGAAAAAGATCTTATCACTGGATTGATATCCTCAGTAGATAAGAAGTTGGCGGGTCGCACGGGTATAAATAAATGGTAAAATCAAGAAAACCGAAGCTATTAATTCTGAATTTCACGATTTCCATTAAGAGCGTCATGTAGGTGAACAGTCAATGTGGGCGATTTGTGAAGTCATGTTAGCTTGTGTGGCTTGGTGTACTTTGGGGATTATGAAGGGATTTGGTTTAAGAAACACCGAAAGGTAGTGCCGTCAGTACGCCTCGTGCGGTGCACTGTAGGCATATTACTTAAGGTTCTTTGCAGCGTGCCTTCGTTCCCTTAGCTGCAACCCCTTTCGTTTCTTTCACTGCGCCTCCTTTCATATTCGTTTTCTTCCATCTTACTTTCCACCCTCTCCTGACAACTGATTCATAGTGCAACTGCTTTGAGATTTTCCTCCTGTTACACTTTTCAAACCTTTTACTGTCAATTTCTGTTTCAGCACTGAATGACCTCATAGGTCCCAGTGCTTGGAGGACCTCCCCCAAATCTCAAAGGAAACTGCCTGGAACCGCGTAGTAGTATTACTTTTGTCAGGGACGGGTAAATGAATACCAGTAGCAGAAGAAACATCACAGCAAACGCACATTTCATTTATAACGTTCTTTTTCGGAAATACGATTGATTTCGACCAAAGATTGGACTTCATTATCCCGTAAAATTTATCATTGGTCGAAAGCCATCCTATTTTTATTAAGCTGACTGACTGCACACGGATAATCACTTGAGGTTTCCACCGTCAACAAGAGCGATTGTCCCTCTGCTGATGTGAGTGTTTCCGTAAATAGATTCAGATGTGATTAGCTAGCGAACTTTGGTCACCTGGCAAACACTTCTTGATAAACAGTTGTGGACAAATACTTCTCCCACCCGACGCCCTTACAAAATTGTAATATCTATTTTAGGTAAGAGATAAAACTGAATGGGAGGGTATTTGGAGGATTAGATTTAGAACGTGTAATTATTTTCAGATATCGTAGCTATTTTGAGAAGAGTTGATAAAAGCCTATTTAGTCTTACCGATGATTGCAGCAACAGGTATTTAGCAAAATGTATTTGAAATGGGGCAAATTACGATGAAGAGTGCTCCGTTGCGATATTAATATCGCAGCTGATTAAAGATCGTTGAAAAATTGCTATTTAACCACTGACAGGTTTGAAATCTGGTAAAGCCCTGTAAATCCGAAATGCCGCAGCTTTACTCGTTAAATATTAACTATGGCTTCATATGCTTCGTCCATTTAAAAGATGTATCTGACTAGTTGGATAATTAGGATAGTATGAAGTGAAGACCTTTACTGGAAAAGAGCTGCTGCATGAATGTAGTTTGTTTGTATGGTGTTTTTACATTGCTTGGAACCAGTGGTTATTCAGCAACGGGACCAACGGCTTTACGCGACTTCCGAACCACGTCGAGAGTGAACTTCTATCACCAGAAATACACATCTGTAACACCTCAGATGAATGTAGTTGAAACGTCACCTCCTTTAAGATGTCAAAGTGCTTGAGAAGTCTTTGTCAATGTAACGGTCATAGTTGGTTCGCATTTGTAATGACCGCCATAATGCACAAGAACATTAGTCATACATGCTGCGATAACACCAAACACTGGAGCAGATATTATAAATGTTAAAATAACCTTAATATCCATATCTGTTGCATGTTCACTGTTTGATCTCATCCTTGTCTTGCCGCCCTCTGAAGAGGGAGGTGTCTGAGGTGTTTTCCCACATCCTGTCTCTCCCAAAGTTATAGATCTAGATCTTCTTTGCACCTGAGCTGTCTTTGAATTTTGCTAGCAGTTTTGCTCGATTTATTTTCTCGTAATATATATACGTTAGTTGTCAGTTATATAGCAATAAAATCAAAGTTCGCTGACGTCAAAACTCTCTCTCTCTCTCTCTCTCTCTCTCTCTCTCTCTCGGCGGTAGATGTGTCGTTATAACACCTGCACCACCCATCAGCTATAGATCAGAGGCATCAATAAGCGCCACTTACAAGAGCTGACAAGAACACCTGACAGTGGTACAGCAGTGCGTCCAAATAGGAAAATCAGATTTTATAGGATGATTTTGCTCAATTACCTGGCCGTTACATGGCTGTTAAATCTCCAATGAAGTCCAATCAACTAAGGGTCTTTGCTCCGCCTAATTCTGACAGAAAACAATAAGAAGCTCCGTTTTCTAATCTGTATGTAATATATATATAGATATATATATATATATATATATATATATATATATATATATATAATATATATAGTATATATATAGATATAGTAGATATATTACTATATACTATGGTATGTGTATATACATATATCTTATATATATATATGTTTGTGCGTATATATATTATGTGCTGCACGTATATAGAAAAACCGACAGATAATCCATTGGGATCGAACTCACTTTATCTTGGAGATAACCTGACCTCAAAGGGAGTGCAACCCCCTCCCCTAGACCTGGATCTAAACCTGTCTTGTCAGGATAGTGAATTAATCATGTTTAATTGTATTTTGATTTTTTTTTTTTTTTTTGCACGGCAAAGAGGAATTCGATAGTAATGCCCAATGCGTTATTTGTGGTCTTCAATAATGATAGTATACTGAATGTATGAAAATGTCACATGTAAGATTAGTGACAAATATATGATATATATATATATATATATATATATATTATATATATATATATATATATATATATATATATGATATATATATATATATATTAGTATATATATATATATATATACATATATATGTATTTTAATATATATATTATAAGTTATTTCTATATATATATATATATTATATATATATATATATATATATATATATATTATATATATATATATATATATTGTGGGTGTGTGTGTGTGTGTGTGTGTGTGTGTGTGTGTACTTCTTAACGTGTATGTGTATCTTCCGTTCCACTTAGCTGGTGTAAGTATAAACGGTGATTTTGAAGCTGGTGTTACGATGTTCGATTAAAATTAGCTCACCTCATGAATAGAGACGCCCACAGGCGAAAGCTCTGGCGGAGGTTTCATAAATTCCGTGAATACATTGACTTCCAGAAGGAAAAATAAAGTAAGTTGAACAGATTCGATGTTGAATAGTGAATTAAAGTCAGTAGGGAAATAACATTGCTTGCCGCCAATGCAATGCATTACATGTGTTGATGACTAGGTGTACTGTATACTTTTAAGAGTGATATCGTAGATTCAGTGTCAAGAATAAGAATGGAGAATGGAACTTTAAAAAGGGAAATATATGTTGAATAAAATTCGTTGAAAGACATAAAACAAAATCTACACAAAATCCAAGCGTCTCAGTGGCGTGGTTGGTATGGTGCTGGGGTCCCACCTCGGTGGTCGCGGGTTCGATTCTCGGCCGTTCCATTGAGGAGTGATAGAAATTCCCTCTCGACGTGGTTCGGAAGTCACGTAAAGCCGTTGGTCCCGTTGCTGAATAACATTAGTTCCATGCAACGTAAATACACCATATAAACAATCAATAAACAAAATCCATCAAAAATGCTGAATTGAATATAGGGAGTTTAACAATGAAAAATGTCGATACCTTTTCGGGATTGAGAACTGCTCTTAAGCTGCTTTGATTATTTTTCCACTACGGCAATACGCTCTTGTGTTTCTTTGTATTGGCTTGTGCCAATGATGTGTTCTGGCATTTCTTTGAGGAATTGGTCAGTTGACACCTTGACCTTATTCGACCTACTTCACCCGCCGGAACCTCTTGTCATATGGTTTTATCACCACTTTGTTTTAAGTTGTTGTAACGAAAATGGTCTTTTCCATTTGCATAGTCGGCTTGATCAGTGTTTTGATTTGCCACTACGTAATTGAGGCGATGGGCTCATTTAGAAGATTCATTAATGTTTCTCTAAAATGTCTGAACTGAAAGTGGTCACTATTTGAATATTTCCGATACTGCTGTGCTCAGCAAGAGCGTTGAAATAATTATTAAAAGTGTGGTCCTAGGAGTAACTGCGGTTTTGCCATTCAGTGGACCTTTACCCACGACGCTCATAGAATGCAAAGTCATGAACCTGATGAACAAGTACTCTCTAAGAAGCCTGATGTCAGATTACACCTTTAGACGAACGTGACTCGGTCTTTCCCTTATGACTTAAGCTTGTTTTGCAGTGAACGTGAACATATGATGATACTCGTATATGCAAATGATAAACCAACAACCGAGTTTTTTCTTGTTGTTATGGTTTGAGTTTCACCTAAATCTGTTGCAAAGGAGTAGATGACAGCAGTTAGACATGCCACACACATAATTGCAATAAAAAAAATTGTAGAGTTCCTTTAATGAGAGCGATTTATGTTCGTAGGAATATGAACCGTTCAATGTTGTTCCGAAATCGGTAGTAGATCGACATTTTTATTCCTAATTTGTAAGCTAGTGGAGTTTTTCTTTGTTACTGGTTATGGAGACTTTGCACTTTGCATTGTGAAAATTCTTGCCAAATATAGTAGCTAGAACACACACACACACACACACACACACACACACACACACACACATATATATATATATATATATATATATATATATATATATATATATATATATATATATATATATATGAGAGAGAGAGAGAGAATTCTCATGTGCTGAACTTGGGATTTTTTATGAACTTTTCCATTGATTGGCTGAGGGCCTGATAGCAGTATCATTTGGTAGGTGTCGTATTCCTTAGGTATTACAAATGTGTTCTTTATGTAACGAGTCACGTAATTTTCAAACTTCGCGCATATCAGCTCCAATAGAGCCTCTGGACTCTAAGCGCCACTTCTTACGAACTTGAAGAGTCCGCTTGAGATGCATTGTATTTATTGAAGTTTGCATAATTCTCATTAGCGCGCAACAGTTACGACAAAAAAACTATATATTTCATTAAAGCGACACACACCAAAAGCACACGTTATTCAATGGAGGAAAATTTGTTTCATGGAATTTCAGTTGATCAGCTGATAAATGAATCTTTGAGAGGTGAGTCTGGCTTCTAGAAGCATAACATCAGCTTGAAAGCTCCCTGGATCAGGACTTCCGAGAATAAGGGAAAAATTATTTTGAAGTGCTTATTGTGGAACCCTTGTTGTCTCTGTTAACCAGACCCTGGGACCGTATATTATATATGTAATATATATATTATAATATATATATATATATATATATATATTAATATATATATAATATATATATACCATATATATATAATATATATATATATAATGAATGAACGTGGTCAGATCGGCAACGGGACCCTACGCTGGTGCCTGGGATGTGGGTTCGAATCCTGAAAGGAACGTCAGAGTTTACTTCATATTCTTACATGTGGATCTAAGGCTTAGTGGTGACAAGCGTGTCGGAAAAGTGAAAAAAATTCGAGACGTTATGAGGGCATTGTGGCTGTTAAAATTACACACACACACACACACACATATATATTATAATAATAATATATGTATATATATATATATATATATATATATATATATATATATATATATATATTATATATATAATATTCCGGTCCCAGGGTCTGATTAACAGAGACAACAAGGGTTCCAACAATAAACACTCTCATACTTTCCCTTATTCTTGGAAGTCCTGATCCAGGAAGCTTTCAAGCTTTGTTATGCTTGTAGAAGCCAGACTCACCTCTCAAGATTCATTCATCAGCTGATCAACTGAAATTCCATGAAACAAATTCTTCTCCACTGAATAACTTGCCTTATGAGTATGTGTGCTTTATATATATATATATATATATATATATATATATATATATATATATATATATATATATATATATATGTATGTATATATATATATATATATATATATATATATATATATATATATATATATATATATATAT
>NC_061107.1:90421572-90451572 GCF_015104395.2 Macrobrachium nipponense
TATATATATATACATCATATGCATCTATATCTATACTATATATATATATATATATATATATATATATATATATATATATATCTATATATATATATATATATATATATGCATCTATATCTATATATATATATATATATATATATATATATATATATATATATATAATAGAATTAAACGAAGGTAATCGAAATGATATAATACGCCTGGGGAAGTCAAGAGACATTTCAAATCATGGGGAAAGAGTAAACGTGTTTATATATGTTTATTGTTTCAATGTTTAATTGATAAATAAATTTGCATATTCATATAAATATATAATATATATATATATAGCATATATATATATCTATATATATTATACCATATACATATGCTCGATTTCTATATCTATCTTATATATATATATATATATATATTATAATATAATAGATATATAATATATGTTTATTGTCAATGTTTAATTGATAAATAAATTTGCATATATAGCCATTTTCAGTCTGAGTATTAAATCCCCGTATGAGACAAGATAGTATATAAATGAATTTTTTGTTGTTGACATTTTCGCACCATGTGACTACCACCTCCCTAAGTTATTAAAAGTACTAAATAGTTTTTGATAAATGTTTGTTTGTTATGGACAATTTCACTGTTTTTGCGAATTTATAAAGTGAATACAGCCATCTTAAGTTATTAAAAGTTAATGTTTTTTTCACATTTTCATGTTATTTGCGCATTACAAAGTGACCACCACATCTATACTCATTAAATATACTACAACAGGATCTGCATTACTTTATTTTTTCTGTTCTTCGTATTTTGTCGCTCGTGTTTCTATAGTAAATAAAGGGTTTGTATTTGTATTTTTCTAACAGTACATGCTCAGCTATTAAAATAGAAACATATGATAGACTATAGTAGATTCACATCAACCGTGCATTTGGTGTCTAGGCCAGTCCCCTACGACGCTCCTGATTGGCTGTTAATAAGCCAATGACAGGGCTGAAAACTCTCAGTCTCTCTCTAGAGTTCACGTGGGCGATCTATGTTCCACTTCTCCTTAGGAGAGGTGGAACGTAGATCCTACCTATATGAACTCTCTCGAGAGACTGAGAGTTTCCAGCCCTATGATTGGCTTATCAACAGCCAATCAGGAGCGTCGTAAGGGACTGACCTAGACATCAAATGCACGGTTGATGTGAATCTACTAAAGTAACCCAGTTTCCATGAAATTGTAAAAAAAAAATGGTAATAAAGCACGAAGCACGAAAAAAACGAAGTTTATTTCCCATCAACTCGAACACAGCCCTGTTTCCTCAAGCAAAACAAGATGATCGATAATGAAATCACCATAGAAAAACGAGCGACACAATACGAGGAACAGATAAAATAGAGTAATGCAGATCCTGCTGTAGACATTTTGATGACTCTAGATGTGATGGCCATTGTATAAATGCGCAAACACTATGAAAAAAATATATCATGTGTATGTATGTATGTTTGTGTGTGTAGGTTATGTACAGCATTCAATTAATTGTAGATTGTGTACATTTGCGTTCATGTTTATGTGTGTCCTATCCATAAGCATGTATTTCTCTTCTTTTTCCATTATTTTGAAAGTTGAATGCATCCAGAATTGGGTCGCTCCGATGTTACTGGGAATCCAGGGGAGAGGGAATGGCTGGAATAATTCAGGCATTGACATTTGACGCTTTGAAGGTGTTGGAAGGTTTCGATAACATTTGTCTGTCACTTCCTCCTCCTCCTCTCTCCTCCTCCCCTCCTCCTCCTCCTCCTCCTCTATCAACAACTCCCTTGCTTTCGTCACTGTATTTTTATTTGAGAAATTGTTCCTCTCATCTGATTGCCTTGTGTATACTTATATCAATTAGATACATGCATATAACACGTATGCATATGAATGTTTAAATGCTGTAAGCAGCATTCAGCCAATTTTTCCTGTGTCCTTCCCTGACCAGTGCTTTTATTATTTCTTTTTCTTTTTTCATCAAAAACATAATGAAGTTCGTTCATACTTCTTTTGCCACGTTTTGGAAAGATTGCTGACCCATGTTGCTAAATCTTGCAGTAATTAATTTGGTATTCTTTAAACATTACAAATTCTTTTGGTTCGTAGTATTCCTCTCTAATATGGGTAGATAATCTCTTGTAGCCTCCTCTTTGCTACCGGTAGCACTGAATCACAGGCAGTTCATCTGTTGGATAACCCCCCCCCCCTTCCCCCAATTCCCTTTCCTCTTCTCAAGAATCTCTTTCTCTTTCATTCGGGAGGCGTCTTTGTCCCTTCGCTATAGCAACTGTCTTCTGCTGGTGCTGTTATTGTTCCTGATTCATTCAACTTTAGGAGATGTTACTTCCTCCTATCAGGGTATGCTGTTACATCCGGCAGGCCACCACCACCAACATTTATCTGTGGAGCACAGCAGTGCTCGGATTGGACGGTTCTGTATGTTTCTTTTCTCCGACGATTCTGTTTATATGTCTTTGTGTGCTGCCATGCTTTGAAATGCGCTTCTTGCTTTCACTTCCTAAACAAACTGTCATTCATTTTGAGGCTGCCTTTTGGGGCTAAGTATTGCACGTTTTCCCATTCCTCTGGGTCGGGTCTGTGTGAGAACATTAGGTTGTCGCCCTGTACGTTTTAACACACACACACACACACACACACACACACACACACATATATATATATATATATATATATATATATATATATATATATATATATAGTCAAATGTGTAAAAACTACAATACTGATTACTTGTGTGTCTGTATACCTTTATTTGCGAGCATTTTATATCCACATACTACTCTAGGTTCGTTTGTTCTTTGTTTTCTCGTTTGTAATCATACTCTTATCGGACGGTAGCTGAATACCTAGCGATCTCACTCCCCCTTATGATGGTAACCAATGTAAAGAAGTGAGATGACAGACAATTTCTTCCTGTATCTGGTGTGCATACAACTGTCCTTTGGTCTAATGACTTCGTCAATTAAAATAAGTGAAAGTAGGTATCCTTGAAAATGTACAAGTATATATATACACACACACACACACACACACACACACACACACACATATATATAATATATATATTATAATATATATATCATATATAAAATGTTTAAATGTTTTTATTTTTTGTATATTTACGTATACTTATATATATAATTATGTGTGTATGCATGAATGGATGTAAAGAATTATGTAATATATATGGTTTAATTTATATATTGCATATGTATATATATATGTGTATATATATGTATCTGCAAATATATATGCTTTGTAGGATAATTTTATACATAGACTGTTGTTACTGAGAGTTAAAGCTGTGTCATCAGTCTTAATTATGTGTGATATTTTTCCTATTTTTCTGTAGTATTTCTTTTCTCATTAATTAATATTTACGGGAAAAACCAAACTTGGCTATTCAGGTGAATTCATTTAAAATTAGATTCTTCCAGAATTAGAACTGGTCTGTATTATGTTCTAGACTTCGTCAGTGACGATTGGGACAAAATATTTTAGAGGTTAGTTTTTGTACTCTTATTGTGGGAAAAGGTATCTATGACTCAGTCGCCGTCTGAATAATTAGGCCAGGCTGAGGATCCAGCCATACTGACCACAGAACTATGAGTCCGGAAGGCGATATAACAAGTGCCTCACAGAAATGAAGGGAATTGGAGTGTATCAATCAGGATTCATTCCTACAATTATCCGCTGGGTAGAGGACCCCAATCAAGTCGAAAGCTGAAGAACAATGTTCCAGCAAATAGTTGAAACTGAAGCATTTTGCTCTCATGCCACGATTTCTGCTGATATAATAAGCCTTAAGAAGAAATGGCCTTGCTGTCTGACATCTCCAAGAAGTTTTTAAGGTGTTGCAACAGAGAAAGCTGTAGAGTTCACCCCTTTTGGTCCCATTGGTTACTAATCTGTATGCTGGTCCATTTCAGATCTCTTTTTATAGAAATTGGCAGCTTTGCACTATGAATATTTGGAAGGGATAGAGATCTGCAGCGCTGTTGTAACATTTATTCATCGTTCTGATTTTCAAGGTCAGCAGCGTATTGAGAGGCAAACTCTACGAACAACAAAAGTGCTGCAACACCAGAACACAATAGGCCTTGTTGTACTAAAAACCTGGTCAGCAGCAACAGTCACGTGAAGAGTTGTGTAGGTCAAGTGGTCAGCCTGGAATATTTAAATTGCAAGTGAGAGCCAGTACTGATATCAGTTTGGAGTAGTCTGAACTCTAGCTCATTATTAAGGTAGTCTCAGATGCAACTAATATCTAAAAGGGAATGGCTGTTACTTAAAGTGTTTCTGGGAAAGCATGTTTCAATATTTAAGGCATCAATATCAACATCACCTTCTGAACAACCCCAGAGAACGAAAGGAGGAACAAGTTTGATTTGTAATGTTTACAGTTTGACCTTAAACAGTTCTTTAGAGCAGGCGGTGATACATTATTTCCACTCGTCTAGACAAATTTAATTTTGGGAGAAATAATGATAAAATCTACTGAGTGCAGAGGGCTCTGGACATCATTTTAAGAAATAACGGGTAAAGCATAACGATCTTATCCCTACATATGGTCTAGGATTGTTTATGATGCTTACAAAAACACCACAGTGACAAGCAAATCGGGAAAAAGTTATTTTAAAGAAAAATGTCAAATCAAACGAAGAGCTTCGCAGTTTCCCAGGTAGCTAATAAAAGAGGGATATTGGATCATTGTGATAAACTTGGCTCTCAAAAGGTAAAGCAGAGTTGTTTTTAACACAGTTTTATTTAATTCTAGGTTTTCATAATTTTCCCCCGGCAACTTTGCACATTGTCTTTACGATGACTTTCGGTAAGGTTTATGTAAATCATCTGTGACGAATTCGGTCACTTGGAGGCTGAACTTGTTCCTTTTATCATGGCTTATCACTCCACTTGGAAAGTTATTTGATTGATCATTAGACTCATTCTGTGCAATATATATTATAATATACTAACTATACTATAGATATAATATATATATATAAAAAAATAATATATATAGATATATAAACAAACAAACAAACAAACAAACCTATACTCCATTTTACTTTGGAGGTGGTGAACTCTCCGGGTTTATTGCTTCTCAGTTCTAAGCAGGCCTTTTTGGATGAGGCTTTTTGTTAGTTCCTTCACCTTACATATGACCCTGGAAAGTCGACAGCTTGGATCATCAAAGGGAAAGTGAATTTTTCAGGGAAAAGGCACAAATGGCTTACTCCCATTGGTTAAGTGGGGCCGGTAACCACTAGACCATGAAGAGCCATGTACTTGTACATGCACGCACACACACATGCACACACACATATATATGTATATGTATGTATATATATATATATATATATATATATATATATATTAATATATATATATATATATATATATCTGTGTGTGTGTCCTTAATTTGAATGTGAAATTAGTTATTTTTATAATAATAATAATAATAATAATAGTTTTGTATTTGTGGTTATATGCTCTGTGTAGTAAACAACATTGCTTTGAGATTATTTTTGTAAATAAAAAGTTTCTATCATGATATAGCGATTTGGTTATATGAGAGAGAGAGAGAGAGAGAGAGAGAGAGAGAGAGAGAGAGAAAATCTGTCTTTAGATTAAAGATGTGATGTAACAACTTTAGATAGTAGGTAATACCATTTCCTAACTCACATTTGCCCAACTGCATGAATATCGAGCGAGCTGACATACCTAAATTCCACAGCATGTGGTTTTCATTTCTTGGGCAAATCGCATAAATGCCACGGCGTGCCTCATTGCTCATGTGCCATTATACCCAGTGCACTCGCATTGGGATTCGGGCAGCGTATACCTCCAAGCTGCGTCATCGGTCACATGGAGGTTGAGGGGGGTTGGGGAGGCAAGTGGGGAGCGGTTATTAATTTCTGACCATTCAGCTTGGATGGTCTGTCTTTATCTGCTTTGTATTATTGACGTTATTCATATATTTATCTGTGTGCTGATATTCAAGTAAGTATGTTTACAGCCACACATATGTTTGAGTCTGTTGCCATACACTGCTCATCTGATTCTAATGATTTTTGCCATATCTAACTGCCACCCTTTGTAATGGACATATTTTGAGGTACCTTATTCACTGCTTTGGTCTGCAAGGAAGGACTGTTTGCTTTGACAGAACCCCCTCCCCCTGCCCCACCCCAAGTCGCAAAGGATTCAATCTCTTTATTTAGCTAGCAAGGCGTGTACAATACTACTAATTAATTTTCTTTAAATTATATATATGTATATATATATACATATATATATATATATATATATATATATATATATATATATATATATATTGAGATTAGTCAAGTTTGCAATATAGAAACACTGTTCCACATAGTAAATAGTAAGACATTCGTCTTTGACTGTTTAATTACTGATCAAGTTCCTTGAAGAAATAATAAAAAAGGTCCTTCCACAGCATAAAAGGCTCACCATTAGCGTCTTGAACCCTCAGCAAATTACTGTCTAAACCTGCAATTTCAATCCTCTTACCATATCGCTGGCTGCTTAATCTTTTTCTTGGTTCACTTATAGAAAATTGTTTTCTAATCAACGCAAGATGCACTAACTCTTTTTGCTTGTTTAAACGCACTCTGCTCATTCCATTTAAATACAACCGTTACACGGCTAACTATGTAGAAACCTAACCTTATACTTTTCCTGTTAACCCACTGCGCTGCTGCATTTCGCTTGGTATGTATATATATATATATATATAGATATATATATATATATATATTATATATATATATATATATATATATATAAAATTATGTACTACACATTTTCCCATAAAAAAAATCTTGAAGCTTTCGATAATTTTAATCATCTGTTATGAATCGATATTATCATGAAACGCAATTTGTAAAGGGCCATCAGTTGACAATGGTATTGTTCGTTAGTAATTTCACTTTCATTTTGTATTCTGTCGCATTAGGATGTTCAGGACGTAGGCTACATGCTGTAGAATTGTTTGTGGATTGGGTCCAGAACTTGATGGTAAGACCTCTCATTCTCTCAATCTCTCTTGCTCTCACTCACTCTCTCTCTCTCTCTCTCTCTCTCTCTCGGCGTCTCTCGCTCACTAGAGAAAACGTGTCATGCATTGATCCCGTTTTCTCTTCTGACTAAAATAGAATAAAGCACTCTGATTCTACTCACCCTCCTACCTTCTCCCGATATTCGTCCCCTCCCCATCTGTCCCTCTCCCCCCTGACCGTTCTTTCCCCCTGTCTCCGCCCCCTCTTCGTTACCCTTTCCCCCATGTCCTTCTTACGTTAGTGGTAGGGACGCTAAATTTCACTATGACACATATTGCCGTAACCCCCACCTACACACATATGTTGTATGCCATGTTGATTTGTGTGTGTTTGTGTGTGTGTGATTTACTTGAGAAACTAGTCATAAAATATTTAGAAGAGGTTTGTGTATATGTATATATGTGTGTACATATAAATATATGTAATTTTATATATATGGATGTATATTGCATGTAAGCGTTTATAATTCCTTTCTTGTTAATTCGAATTTTTATTATTGATGATCGCTTCATTATTATCATCAGGTATAGGTTTAACGAGGAGTGATATTTCTAGCCTCTCATTAACATGGGATTTAAGGAAGATAATGTTAGAGAAGTTCGACAGCTAAGTACTCATTAAGCGAAAGAAAACATCGCTGACGAGTGAAAGATAAATCACCACAGCAGCGGGGAAGACGAGGGCGGCAGGTTACATTCACACCTCTGTCTGCAGTGTGGTACAATTTTCCATGGGGTTTCTTTGGTAGTTTTGCCTCAGGCGTCTTATCTAATAATAATAATAATAATAATAATTTATATTTTGGAAGGAGACCCTCTTTTAAACAAATTCTGTTGAATAAAATGGCAGAATTCAGCGAATTAATCATATATTATAAGAAAAATAGGAAAGATAATATATAAGATTACTTGGCTGAATTCTGCCATTTTCTTCAACAGAATAATAATAATTTATAATTATAATCATTATAATATAATAATAATATAATAATAATAATAATAATAATAATAATAATAATAATAATATTATTATTATTATTATTTTTTTTGCACTATCACAGTCCTCCAATTCAACTGGGTGGTGTTTATAGTGTGGGGTTCCGGGTTGCATCCTGTCTCCTTAGGAGTCCATCACTTTTCTTACTATGTGCGCCGTTTCTAGGATCACACTCTTCTGCATTAGTCCTGAAGCTACTTCAGCCTCTAGTTTTTCTAGATTCCTTTTCAGGGATCTTGGGATCGTGCCTAGTGCTCCTATGATTATGGGTACAATTTCCACTGGCATATCCCATATCCTTCTTATTTCTATTTTCAGATCGTGATACTTATCCATTTTTTCCCTCTCTTTCTCTTCAACTCTGATGTCCCATGGTATTGCGACATCAATGAGTGATACTTTCTTCTTGACTTTGTCAATCAACGTCACGTCTGGTCTATTTGCACGTATCACCCTATCCGTTCTGATACCATAGTCCCAGAGGATCTTTGCCTGATCGTTTTCTATCACTCCCTCAGATTGGTGCTCGTACCACTTATTACTGCAAGGTAGCTGATGTTTCTTGCACAAGGCTCCAGTGGAGGGCTTTTGCCACTGAATCATGCCTCTTTTTGTACTGGTTCTGTAAGCAAGTGGCCGGGCATTCGCTTGCTATGTGGTTTATGGTTTCATTTTTCGTATTGCACTTCCTACATATGGGAGAGATGTTATTTCCGTCTATCGTTCTTTGAACATATCTGGTTCTTAGGGCCTGATCTTGTGCCGCTGTTATCATTCCTTCAGTTTCCTTCTTTAGCTCTCCCCTCTGTAGCCATTGCCATGTGTCATCGCTGGCTAGTTCTTTAGTCTGTCTCATGTATTGTCCGTGCATTGGTTTGTTGTGCCAGTCCTCTGTTCTGTCTGTCATTCTCCTGTCTGTATATTTCTTGGGTCTTCGTCTACTTTTATTAGTCCTTCTTCCCATGCACTCTTAGCCACTCGTCTTCACTGGTTTTCAGATAATTGCCCCACCCATGCTCTGTTCTCGATGTTGGACGCAGTCCTCTATACTTAGTAGTCTCCCTCCTTCCTTTCGTGTTATGTATAGTCTGTCCGTATTTGCTCTTGGGTGTTAGTGCTTTGTGTATTGTCATGTTTCCTGTTTTCTGATCTATGCTGCGGAGTTCTGCCTTCGTCCATTCCACTATTCCTACACTGTATCTGATTACTGGCACTGCCCATGTGGTTTTATGGCTTTTATCATATTTCCGGCGTTGAGTTTTGACTTGAGTATCGCCTTGAGTCTCTGCATATATTCTTTCCTGATCGTTGTCCTTCATCTCTTGGTGTTTTATATACCCCTCCTTCCATTATTCCCAGGTATTTGTATCCTGTCTCATCTATGTGTTTGATGTTTGCTCCCACTGTAGCTTTACCTCCTTCAGTTCTCGTTACTTTGCCTTTTGTATGTTGAATAAGGCGCATTTTTCTATTCCAAACTCCATCCTGATGTCCCCAGATACAATTCTTACAGTCTGGATTAGGGTATCTATTTCCTTTGATGCTCTTACCATACAGCTTGATGTCGTCCATGAACATCAGATGGTTGATTCTGTTGCCTCTGTTCTTGAGTTGGTACCCGGCATCCATCTTCTGTAGTACTTTTGTCATGGGAATCATGGCTACTACGAAGAGTAGTGGGGACAGTGAGTCGCCCTGGAAGATCCCTCTCCTGATATTAACCTCTGCTAGTCTTATTCCAGAGCTTGTAAGTATTGTATTCCAGTTGCGCATTGTATTTTTGAGGAAGCTGATGGTGTTTTCCTCTGCCCCATATATTTTCAGCATTCTATTAGCCATGTGTGTGGTATCATGTCGAAGGCTTTCTTATAGTCTATCCATGCCATGCTTATTATTATTATTATTATTATTATTATTATTATTTCACAATTCGACGAATGATTTTATTCAGTGAACTGATTACGTATACTGACTGTGCCATTTCTCGATGTGTTTCCCAGACTGTTGTTCTTACAGGCGACGCAAGAGAATTTTAAATCAATCGGTCAGTTTTGTTGTAATTGTGAACTGAAACGCGACCGCACACTTAACTCTTGAAAACGAAAGATTTCAGCGAAAGGTCTGTTTATCTTAGCTGTTAACTTGCTTCCAAGCTCTCTCTCTCTCTCTCTCTCTCTCTCTCTCTCTCTCTCGCTCTCTCTCTCTCTCGGGCCGGATATTCCCTAACTGTAACCGAGTACCGAGACCTTCCCTGAAAAAAAGCGGGACGCCATATCTTAAAATCTAACCATGTAATCTTCTTGAAAATAATCTCCTTGTTCCGACATCCAAATGACCAATCAGGGGCATGAGAAAAATATCAGGGCAGGTGCCATACTATAGTAGATTCATATCAACCGTGCATTTGATGTCTAGGCCAGTCCCTTACGACGCTCCTGATTGGCTGTTGATAAGCCAATTACAGGGCTGGAAACTCTCAGTCTCTCTCGAGAGTTCAAATAGGTAGGATCTATGTTCCACCTCTCCTGAGGTATACGTCTTTCAGAAGAGGTGGAACATACATCCTGCCTATGTGAACTCTCTCGAGAGACGAAGTTTCCAGCTCTATGATTGGCTTATCAACAGCTAATCAGGAGCGTCGTGAGGGACTGGCCTAGAAATCAAATGCATTTTGATGTGAATCTACTAAAGTATACATCTCGGGAATTTGCGGATCTAGGCCGTTCCGAGCATGACTGACTGCGTGGAGCAGCGAGTGGGATACTAATAACTGAAGTGCAGTAGTTCGGTATTCCCACAAGAACTCGAAAACCTCATAGCGACTGTGTTGATTTAATTGTGTACCTGGAAGTTGTGTGCCTTTAGTGGGTTGCAATCAGATTGGAGAAGAGTTTGGGATTACCAGGATTATCCCGAGTACCTGCTGAGAACCAAAATGTGTGTGCGTGTGTATTTATTGTGTAACTGTGCTCGCGGTGAATCCAGTTTCCTTCGCGCAGGAAGGGTACATACGTTTTAGTATGCCACATATAATGCCGTCATACTTCATTTTAGTGTTGTTCTTGAGCATAAAACTATTCCAGTTTAGTTTATAGATCATGAAACATTGGGTTTTTGGTTCTTAGGAACCTTTGACTCAACCTATGATCCTATAAAAGAGATTTTGATCCTGTTTCGTGTCAGGACAAAAACGGTGATTTACTTGAAAGTCCAAAGAGTCAAAGTGATTAGCTGTCGAAGAAAGTGAAGGTAGTCAGGATATAAAGAGCTGATTGAACGCCGCATAAGGACTTAGGGTAGTCCTGTGCCTTCTAATACATTCGATTTACCTGCAGTCAGTCCGTTTAATCTGATGTGTTGAGCATCTTACTGTAAATAGACTAGTCGTTGTAGTGATAATATTTGTAGGGAATAGAAAAAAAGTAGCAGAACATGTAAAACAACTAAATCTCTTGAATTAATAACAGAATGTAACTTCGGGAATTTATTAATTTTTTAAAAAATAGGTGAGACAAACCCCCATCGTTAAAGTTCTTATTTTTTTAAGACGACCTTCATAATGTTCACATTATTATTTTATTTTTTACCGTCTGATTTTCTTATTGATTCTGCCTGTGGAGTTTCAGTTCAGTTCTGCTGTATGATTTAGAATGGGGTTATAATTATTCTCCTCGGTATAAAACTGAGCAATTGCCGCGCGACACGAATATTGTCAAATAATCGAAGCTTTTGGGTTGTTTTGAAATGAAAGTGAGACCTGGATGTCTGTCCTTCAAGTGCATAACTTGATAATCGTATGGCTTGCGTTTTCTTGCACGATACACTTTTTATTTTTTCGAGTTTTTTAATTCCTCTTATTGTCTCTCTTCGCCTGTTCTATGATTCAAGTGTGTTTTATTTCTGCTTCATTGTCATATGGGGGAAGTAAACGTTCCACATTATTGACTAATGACGACCTGATGTGCAATTGATTTTCAAATATGTAAATATTTAAAATCGTTCATTTACTTGCTGCCTGTTTTTCTTTTAGCATATGTATGTATGTGTGTGTGTGTGTGTGTGTGTGAGAGAGAGAGAGAGAGAGAGAGAGAGAGAGAGAGAGAGAGAGATTCAACATCCCTGGGACTCAGGTTGTCACGTGAACGGAAGAGTAAATGAATATCTCTCTCTCTCTCTCTCTCTCTCTCTCTCTCTCTCTCTCTCTCTCTCTCATATGCAAGTTGCTTAAGATGAAGAGTTTTGTCCCTGAAAAGAATGCTACTTTTTATACTCACATGAGAGATTTAGCGCTTTGTTGTAGCAGTGGAAGAGGCGGACCTTTAATTTTTTTTTAAATTTTATTTATTTTTTAAATAGGAAACAGCAGACATATATTGGGCAAGTATTATGCGATCGTGAGAAGACGCTCAGAAAATTTTTTAATGCCTTTTGGTTGGTGGTATATTTTCTCTCTCTCCACCACCTTAAAAGTGTTTGGCTTCGAAAGAATAATCAGAGATTGCAAAGTTTCATTTAGGTGTTGAGGATTGTTACTGAAATATATAGTATCATTTACGTTGCTTGACATGTAAGAGTGCCATTACTGTTGTTACATACGTATTCAGCACTATTCAAGATTTCTCTCACAAAGTGCAGGAAGCTTTCCTTTTGATTAGATAATTTTTAGTGAATAACACAGAATCCCTCGTCTCGATCCAAACTAATATCCGCACCAAAATGTTATCAGGTATTCGGAAAACGAAGCAAATCTTTAGCATATATATATAATATATATATATATTATATATATATATATATGATATAATATATATACATATATATATATCATATATATAATATATATATATATATATATATATATATATATAAATAAACTGGTCGTGTCACGTTCATGGATATATATAGTGTTATCACTGATCATACTTCAATATACGTGTGAGGTCAGAAAGGTGATTTATCTTATGTACAACATTTAATACATTATTAAATATATATTATATATATATATTATATATATATATATATATATATATGTATATATATATATCATATATATATATATATATATATATATATATATATATATATATATATATAATAGATGTATTAAATTTATTTTGTTGTAACAGAATAATGATAAATCCACCTTTCTTGACCTCACACGTATAATTGAAGTATGATCAGTGATAACACTTTTAAAATAATATTCCATGAACAGTGACACGACCAGTTTATTTCAATGCAGTTGAAAATGACGTTTAGGAAACCAAAAATTCCGTTTGCGTGTATGGAGAGGGAGAGAGAGAGAGAGAAAATTCCGTTTGCGTGTGTGGAGAGAGAGAGAGAGAGAGAGAGAGAGAGAGAGAGAGAGAGAGAGAGAGAGAGAGATGGTGTGTATAGAGACGATATATAGGGATTTTGTTTGTTGAATGGGATATTCATTGTTATATTCATTAAGGTTTTCGTCAGACCTGTACAGGAGTTTTATCAAGGCAGACTTGGATTTTATGCTTACACCAATCTCTCTCTCTCTCTCTCTCTCTCTCTCTCTCTCTCTCTCTCTGTGTGTGTGTGTGTGTGTGTGTGTGTGTGTGCATTTGTCTTGTTTCTTTTAGACTGACTTTTTCGCCCTCTCCTATTTTCTTTTATTCCTCCTTTCTGATTCTTTTTAGCTTCCATTTTCTTGGTGTTCTTTTTCTTCCTCGTTCTTCTCTTGTACGTCTTTTTTTTCCCTAGTCTTCCTGTTCCTGTTTTCCTTATTTAAATCCCTTAGTTTCATCCACCACTTCCTTCTCGTTATTTCTTATCCTTGTCTTCTTTCGGTTATCCGTTTTCCTCCATATTATTTACCTTCTGTGTTTTCTTCACCTTTTCTGAGTTTTTTTTTTTTTTTTATTTTTATTTCTCTATTGTATTCAGTTTTTCCATTTGTCTTATTCTTTTCGGTCATCACTCCTTTTATCCTCCATTATTTCCTATGTCCAAGTATTTTCCTCATTACATATTTCCGCTTTTCTTCTTATTACTCCGTGTCCTCTGCCTGTTCTTATTCTTTTTTTTCTTATTTTTTTACACTTTCTGGGTAATCCTCTCGCTCTTCATACTTGCTTCCTTCTTCCCTCTTGTTTTTATGTTTCCTCCTTACATATTTTCAGATGTTCTAATTATTCCGTTTCCTGTGCCTGCTCTTATTCTTCTCTTTCTTCCCATTTTTCTTACTCTTCCGGATATCCCTCTTGCTCTTCACATTTATTCCCTTCTTCCTTTTTTTTACTCTCTTTCTCTGCTGCTCCTTCCTTGGCGAACTCAAGTACCACCGAAGGAACCTTGGCTGTATCTGGCTGGTATCTCGGATGCTGCTATTGCTGCTATTACTACCGCTGTGACCCAGATTCTTCATTTTTCACCTAACTTATTCTGTACTTAAATAAAAAATCGATGTCTGAAAATTCAAAATATTGATCGTCCCTCAATTATTGCTGTTGGGAATTTATTTTTTGTTTGAAGGGTAGTGAGGGGATTTTCCCCTGTTTTATTTTTGTTTTGAACGGTAGAGAGGGGATTTCCCCCCCTTGATTTTATTATTTTTGGAAAGATGAATTCAGATTATGGATAAGTGATTTACCGGTTATTGTCAGCGTTTTGTTGACTGTGGTGTAGGTTGTCACTGACCATCATGGTTGGATTTTTCGTTGGGGTGCATATTTGTGTACATATCATACGCGTTTAGCATTATGTAATATACCTTATATTATATATATGCATATATATACATGTAGTATAATACTACATACAACATATGTATAATATATACGTATTATGTATATAATGTACGTATGTGTATGTACATGCTTGTTTTTATGAATTGAACAGTGAATTTATTTAGCTGATATTTCAAGCCGTCGTGTGTGAGAGCGTTAACCTTGCATACAAGGATTCACTGCTATTTTTAACTGGGATCTTTCAACATTGGCAAGACTTGGCAGAGATAAAAGAACGAATCTTTGTTTATGGGAGAATTTTTGTTTTTTATTTACTTGTCGCTTTTTACTATTTGACATCTTCATGATCAGTTTGTTTATGTTTTTCAACGTGTTTATTTGTATTTGTTGTTTTAATTGATATGTCGAATCACTGTAGATTTGATAACTCTTTATTTGTTTATTTATGTCTCGTTTATTTTTATGTTTGTTATCATTTGAAATAATTTCTTGTATGTTTCTTCATTGGGTGTACATTGATTTCCTTTTTGAATCCTTTACTGAACTTCCTTAGGGTTTTCTCGTGAGAGAACAAACACAGACGGAAAAACACCAATGAATTGTTTGCTTTTAACACAAATTTGTCACTTACGCCAGGCATGACTTCGTTTTGTCGCATTCTCAAATATGAAGCCTTGAATATCATATAATATCTAGTTCACCGTAGCTTGGGAAGAACTTTTATCAAAACGGAATTATAATCAATTATGGGCTGTGCCCTAGATAGGAGTCGAATCTGGGCCATTAGTTTAGAAACAACAATAAACAGTCGACTTTGTCTCTTTAGTTTCCGTTGAAGCGCAAGTTATTCTCAAGGTATAGGCAACTGGATGTGCAATGATATTTGGGGATTAGAGTAAATACATACTATATACATTATATATATATATATATATATATATATATATATATATATATATATATATATATATACATACATACATACACACACACACACACACACACACACACACATATATATTATAATATTAATTATATAATACTATATTATAATATATATATACTATGATTTTTATATATATATATATATAATTTTTTTTTATCATTTTTTTTTTTTTTTTTTTTTTTTTTTTGTCCAATTATTAAAGCTTCATGGTCTGAACTTTATACTTCGATGTAATAGGTGGAGCTGTTTATGAAAATATTCTTATATAACTCAGACTCTCTCTCTCTCTCTCTCTCTCTCTCTCTCTCTCTCTCTCTCTCTCTCTCTCTCTCTCTTTTCGATATTTCTTGTGATAGTTAATGGTCAATTAACCAAGAACCTTCATTGTGCCGTGCTTTTGTTGTGTCATGTTTATGAGGAGATAAAGTTTGAATAAATTGTCAAAGGAACGGACAGCGTTGTAGAATCTCTCTCTCTCTCTCTCTCTCTCTCTCTCTCTCTCTCTCTCTCTCTCTCTCATCATGAAAATGACATCAAATTTGTCTAGATTGTACATTCATAAGACAAAAATAATATTCATTAAGTGTCCCTGGTATTTTTAGTAGACAGCATAGGGATCTTTTTTTATGAAGCAGATGTTAACAGTTTGTAGGTAGTTACCATGCCAAGCAATGTTAAGCTGATGATATATATATATATATATATATATATATATATATATATATATATATATATAATTATGATATATATATATATTATATATATATATATATATATAATATATATATATATATATATATATATATATAGACGGACAGACAGGCAGACAGACGCGGGAGTTGATTTTTTTTTTTTTATATCACCAGACTGGTGCTATGTGCGAATACTCACACATCTCCGTGTATAAATTTCGGTATATCACTTACATTATAAGAGAAATTCTGGGTAATGACTCATATTCACATTTAACGTTGCTAATTTCTCGAGAGGGATTGATTTTCAGCAAATTTTTTCGTGACATTATTGGCGGGGGCTCAAGGTCGCACGTGTCAACCGCTGCGTGAGAAATCGGCTGCATATTTTTTCTCATTTTTTTCTCAGTCATTCGATTAATAGACTAATTTAACTAATTACTCACTCAGGCTTTTATAAAAGTCTTCTCTTACTACGGTGTAACACATTGTCAGTCACACCGATTCTGGCCCCATATTTAATTGATTTCCTTTTGCAAATTGGTTCCTTTTCTCTATGGTTACTTGGGCGTGATATATGATGCTGGTTGCATATCTTTATTTTTATAATAAAGCAGGTATGGATATATCTACACCAGATTTATATATTGCATAATAATAATAATAATATAATAATAATAATAATAAGTTTATCTGTTTATTTACTATTTATTTATATATATTTATTAATTAATTAATTTATTTATTTTTTGTGTTTGTTTATTTTTAGGACGATGGATTTGTTGTGTGAAATTACTCAAATCGTATATACGTCCTTCGCCTTTCCCACTGAATATTTTCTTTCATCTGTCTCATGGTCCGAAAGAATAAGTAATACCATGATTTTTAATATTCAGCATTCTGGCAAAATGTTTTCGCGTTGTAATGTCGGCAGACAGAAGACGTTGGTTGCACTTGCATGTACATTTGAGAATGATTGTGCATATGTGATAGTTGGATAAACGTGCTCAAAAATAAATAATTTTTTTTTATTTACATTGGTTAATTGGATTCTTTCCACAATTAATTACGCTAAAGACCTTGAGATTTAGAAACTACTACAACTACTGCTGCTGTTGCTGCTGCTGCTGCTATTATTATTATTATTATTATTATTATTATTATTATTATTATTATTATTATTATTATTATTATATTATTATTATTATTATTATTATTAGTCAGACTGTAACCACCCAAGTTACAAAAGCAGAATGCTACATAGCTGGTAATATGTGGTGGATAGTATAGTCTGGGAAGATCTAAATGCAAAGAACCATCTCAATTATAAACATTTTTACAAAGCATTCACAAGGAGCTAATTGAACGACGGTGCCAGAGATTTGTATGATGAGGACGCGAAATGTGACAGGAGGTGAATCTTTGTGCAACAACTTAATATGCTTGTCAGCTGCTGAAGACTTAACAAGGGAACAATTTTCAAAACACGACTAAAATCAATAGAAGCATGTCGTCAGAATAAAATAGGTATTCAGAACCCTTAAAGGTCTTTTTCAGTACACCGTTTGTTTCTGCAGTCAGAGGAAAGATAAGCTGGATATGTTTTGCAGGCAAGAATGACACAAAAAATTCAAAATGAGTTGAATTTAGTTGAAGAACCACCGTCGATGGAAAGATCTGGATTCTGTGAGTCATTGTCAGACCCCTGCTGACTATCATGCTTAGAGTTTTATTGAGGTTTAACTTCATCGTCCCTAATTTTCACGAGGCGCTAATTTCAGCAAATCTCTTTAAATAGAATCAGTAATCGTAGGTGGAAAATCAGGAGTCAGGATCAACAGAAAACCAGTAATCACAGGTGTACAGTCAGGAGATAGGACCAATAAAAATAGAGTAGCATCATCTACCCAGAAAACTGGCTTGTTAATAAGATAGTAACCACAGGTGTACACTTGGGAGAAATGATCAATAGGAACAGATTGGCATCATCTACCCAGAGAACCAGCTTGATATCAGGGCCAAACCACTTATCGTGCATATTTGATATAAATAGTAATGAGCCAATAACACTGCTCTGAGGAACGCCAAAGATTACAACCCTCTATCCACTTCAGCGCCCATCAACAGCTACTGTTTACAACCTATTGGTTAGAAATTCAGTAATGATAATATAAGAAATTCCTTTACTTTGAATGACAAGTAATGATTTATGTAGTGATTTTCTTTGAGTTTTGTTTATACTTCCTTCTAGCAACTTGGCTAAATTATGTTATTGGAACACGAAGATATTCTTTATGTTGCTTGAGTCTTGGATATCAAACATAGTATTTTGATAATCTCTTTAACGCATGATTCGTTTATCAATCATCACCACAGGTGAAACAATAATTACAGGGGACGTACTGTCTCTGTAGTGTATTTATTATATTATTATTTTTATTACTGCGTATCAGTCCTCAGTCAGTGTCTTGGAAATAAAGCTGAAACCTCTCAGGACCTCTTCACCTATTAGTTGGTCTTTCATTTTTTTTCACTTGTGGTGGTTTGTGATCAAACGTAGTATTTGCACCCAAAATATATGACGAAGGCAGAAAAGAAAAATAAGCTTAGAAAACTAATGAATGATTTTGTCCAATTGTAGGGATTAATGTGAAAAATGAAGCGAAATCATATGTATTTTTAGTTCCGAAATGTTTTTTAATGCATACCGGGACAAGTGGTAGGTGTTCTGTCCACGTCGCCCTTTAAATGTGAGTGAATTGGTACAAAAGGTTGCTTCTTTTTAAATATAGTAGGTCATTGTCTGGGTTCCTTTTGGCCTGGGACTATTCGGAAATTATAGTTTTGTAGTCTGTGTCTGAACAGTTTTGGTCACATGCAAAAACATATTAGAGAAATAATTTATTTTGGAATCTAACGATAACTTGAGTTATTCGGAGTAACCTTGCGACAGATTATAGTATATAAGAATAACCTTGTTGTAATTATAAAAGTGAAAAATTAATTTTTTTTGGGTAAATTTTTACCTCTCGGTGATTTAAATCTTAGATGGAAAAAGTATGTGCGCATATTACTCCCCTGTCAACCACACATCGGCGTTTACACACGTGAAGGTATATATATTATGTACGTATATATACATACACATATATATATGTGTGTTATGTATATGTATATATATATGATACATATATATATATAATATATATATATATATATATATATATATTTATATACATACGTATATATTATGTGTGTGTGTGTGCATTGAGTATATGTATTTCATCTTTATGTTTTGCTTACAGTTGTAGAGGGCTATTGTAAACCAAAGCTGGGTAAAAATAAAAGAAAATCAAGTTAAATCTTTGGCAGAACCTTTGAAAGTAAAACGACAAACTACTAAATGTAAAGCAAATGTAGCTAGTGACTGTGCGGATGTTGCCGTTTCTATTTATAGCTCTGCCCGACGCGTGTGTATGCGTGTGTGTGTATTTGTGTAAGTGTGAATGTGTACACGCGTATACGTTTATGCCATCCTTGCTCCGGCCGCTTATATGGGTTTTAGAACGTCCTGTATTTTTGTTTCGTTTTTGTAATGTCTTTGTCTGTTTGTTTGCTTTCAGTCTGTTTGTGTAATTCAGTTAGGCAGTTCCGTTATTGCATGTTTACGAAGTGTTTATTTCATGCCGCGATATCGTGCAAGTGTTCGTTATATGTGTGGGAATGTATGTTTGTGTGTTACTTAACATGTGTATTTGTTTTTAATGTGTATTGATAACCTTGAACGTCTGTGCATACAGGTTCATTTAAAACCGGGAAATTTATTTTAGTCGGTGCATATTTCAAAATATCGAGGCGTTCATATCCTGACTTGTGAAACACTTTATTCTGAGGTGGAAATCTGAGGTTTATAATGTACAATTTGCCCGTGAATATAGTAAACTTACCTTCTTGAAAATAAATTGTATTAAACGTAATTCGATTTCTATACGCGTTGATAATTCGTAATACCCTTATTCTAAGAAGTAGGTAGTAAGGGGAAGTTCCAGGCAGTGTTTATAGAATGTGGCCGTACTTTGTATGAAGTTTATTTGGTGTCCCGCAACTGCACTGTTTATCTGAAATTAATAGTGGCTCTCTCTCTCTCTCTCTCTCTCTCTCTCTCTCTCTCTCTCTCGATACCCATTAATATGTATGTATGTATAGTGTCTTTCATTACTTTCCGCATATGATTCTCTCAGCTGTGGAAGTTTTTATACATTTTCTGTTTTTTTTTTCTTTTTCTTTTCATTAGTTGTGAATATTTAAGTACGTTTGAGCCAAATGCGTGTGCGAATGACACTTTTATATTTAGACGAAAATATTTAAGTATGTATGGATATACGTTCAGCCTCTCTCTCTCTCTCACCCTTATTTTCTCTATCCCGCATCCTCCCTCCAGAATAACTCAGCTGGGCGATTGCTAGGATGGGTGGCGGCTCGTTAGCCACGACCTGCGGGAGGAAGGGGGGAGGGGGCGTTGGCGGGTAGGGGTGCATCAGCCAGGGCATGTATACCCGCGAGTGCCACATTATTGGTCTCCAGCCAGAGTTCTTTATTTACGAAGCTAAATATACACTCACATAATGACGCCAACATTTTAGAAGGTCGACTGGGTTAGGTGGAGGGGCAGGGGATCGGGAAAAGGGGGCTACTAATTACTGCCCGCATTTCCGGTGGGAAATTCTGCCTCCCTTAAGCCCCGTCCCACCATGCCCAGGTAGTAGTCTATATCATCATCGTATACCCCAGCCCCGCCCAAGTTGGCTCCTACCGACCGTCTCCGTCTCCCTCTCCCTCTATCCCTTCCCCTCCCCATTTTTTTCAGGGGAAGGGGGGTCAGTCAAAAGGGGATTAGCACCCCTTCATTTGACCTCCCAAACCCCTCTCATGTAACCGTGGTATGACCCTTCAGTCACAAAGCCACTTGTTGCTTTTAATGAGATTTGGTTTTTGTCATATGTTATTATAAGAATGAGAGGCAGGGCGGAATGTGTATATTGTTGCTGCCAGCGACGGAGAAGTTAGGGAGGAAGAAAATGCAGTTAATTTGAGAGAGAGAGAGAGAGAGAGAGAGAGAGAGAGAGAGAGAGAGAGAGAGAGAGAGAGAGAGAGAGATTCTTTACCTGTATGCCTTTGCAAGTAGATTAAATATATTAGAAATTTCAGACATTTGTGTTGTGTGTGTTTGTGGATAAAGTTTACAGTAAATAAATGAGGGCAATACAAGTTAAATATATTATGAAATAAAGAAGGATAATACAAATTCAGAAAAATATGAAAAGTGTGAGAGTGGTAAATAAAGAACAGGATGCATAGATAATATAAGAAGGGGGACACAAGAAAAGTGACAGCTATATTGTAAAAAAATAACCTGATGAAAAGTAAAGGTAGATCAGATGACAAGCACTATTTATAAAAACACTTCATTGTGATTAAAGACACTGTGGAATAGGAAGACAGACTGATAATTGAGGAGTATGTATATAAAACCTGTATAAATATTGATACTAATAGTGTGTAAAAGTGAATAATATATAATTAATGTAGAAAACAACGAGTGGTAGGCGTCACAAAATGCAGAAAACATTAAGGAAACGTAAAATGCGGGAAAGTAAGGGAAGAAGAATGTAGCAAATTGAAGACAAAAAAATTAGTTCGACTGAGGATATGTTGTCAAATTATTAGACGGGAAGCAACAACCAGGACAATAATTCAGAACTTCTGAATGTACTCGGCTCTAAGGAATGCTAATGCTAGATTTGGCATGAGATGGGAGTCGGGTTTGGGGTGGGGTGGGGGGGGGTGGGGGGGGGGGGGCGAGGGGTGAGGCGTCTAACGTTTTGACAAATAGCAAATAAAAGTAAGAATTCGGATTTTTTGCCTCTGGAGATCTTTATGCAATGTGTTTTCTATAAATATATATATATATATTATATATATATATATATATATATATATATATATATATATATAGAGAGAGAGAGAGAGAGAGAGAGAGAGAGAGAGAGAGAGAGAGAGAGAGAGAAAGAGAGAGAGATACATATATATATATATATTTAGATATATATATATATATATATATTAGTCTATTTATATATGCATATATATGTATAACATATACAATATATATATATATATATAATATATATATATATATATATATATATATATATAGTATATGTGTGGTATATGTGTGTACACTTCTGGACGCTAGTTTTAGATTGGATAGTGAAATTGTTGTTTGAATCTTGAATGGAAGCGTCAGAGTTAGAAGCAGCAGAGATGAATTGTTTCCTTGGTGGATGTCTCGCAAGAGGAACGGGTGTTAAGGGGAGGTTTGGTAGTTATAAGTGAAAAGTGTCCTAACATCGAATAATTCACTTTACCTTGGGGATAACTTACACTTCATATGATCCATAACTGATAAGGGCGCCTGTCCCAGCCAGGATTCGAATAAGTGTCTGCTGTTTAGAATGGGCAAATGCATTTATGAGTTAGATTAGGAAATTGTAATTGATAAGGACACCTGTCCAGGCTAGGTTTCGAACACCTGCAGTTATCAGTTATAACTCGCCCTTGGTAGTTAATCATTCCAAAGGTGAAGTGGATTCGATTTGAAATTAGTATATTTATGGCTTGATATTTGTCAGTATAAAAAAGCTCGTGTGTACAGTGACAAAAATATAATATATATATATATATATATATATATATATATATATATATATATATATATATATATATATATATATATATATATATATATTATATATATATTTATATATATATATATATATATATATATATAACATATGAAGTTTGTATACACGAAGTGTGTTTGTGGCGAAGGTGTATATATTTAACCATAGTTTATAAAAACAATTCGTCGGCATTTGATGTGGACGGAAATATCATATGTGGATCGACCCTTCAATATTATACGAAGGTTATCTTCACTGTTTTGTTTCATAATTATGATCATCATTATTGTTATATTATTATATATTATTATTATTATTATTATTATTATTATTATTATTATTATTATTATTACTGTATGATACTACAGTAATCACAGCGTAGATGGTGTGTTGGCACTACAGTCAGGTGTTTGTTATGCTTAAGTTAACTCCCTGCTCTTGCTTTGCAGGTAACGATAAATACACCCCGATGAAGCTATTATGTGTGGGAAAGCGTCTGAGTCAGTAAGTCTTTGGTTTTCGTTTTATATCTTTTAAATGAACAGCGTCATTTTTGTGTGTGTGTGTTTGTATCTGTGCGGGTGGATGTGATGTTTTTCCATGACTTGTCAGAGAAAGGTATCGTTGAAAAAATATTTACTGAAGAAGAATTCTACATGATGTTTTGAACAAACAGACGCATAAATACATGGATACATGTATACATATATATATATATATATATATATATATATATATATATATATATATATATATATATATATATATATATATATATATATATATATATATATATATATACATATATATACATATACATATAGTAGAAAGTACTTATATTATATATGAGTGTATTATGAATAATTATCACATCACCGTGATTCAAATAAGTGTATATATATATATATATAAATAAGTGTATTATATATATATATATATATATATATATATATATATATATATATATATATATATATTACATAATATCTTTTATATGAATCACGGTGATGTGATAATTATTCATATTACACTTATATATAAGTACTTTCTACATACACACACACACACACACGTACACATACACAGTGAACTGTTTTTATTCCATCACTTGTCTTCTGCAATGTCAGTATCGGGAATGGCGCTGGAATCATCTTACCTCAGCGGCGCTGCCGTAAATTTCTATTTTCAGTGTCCCACACACAGTAGTGTAAAGGCGTAGTTGTCAATAGCCTTAGGGAAATTTCCTACCACAGATGCGCCCCCTCCCCCCTCCCCCCCCCCCCCCACACACACACCGCCCTTGGGCCCTCTTCTGCCTCAGGGGACGAGTTATAGGTATCCCAAACCAGCATTACTTCTTGTGTTGATCCCATTGACTATACTCTGGTTTTTTCCATCTGTTCATCCGGCTGTGGTGTTTTCGCATGGTAAAACTGCTCCCGGGCTTTAGATAATATCTTACTTCGAATATTAACGGTGTAATTTGTATACAGTAAATTATTAAAACACTTTTCAGTTGCAAATTTACACCCAGATATCCTTTTATTTACCTAAAACTTACACATAACGTAACTATTTAAAGCCCGGGACGTAGTGTTACCATGCACGAGCACCACAGGCGGATGGAAAGATGGAAAAAAAACAGAGTATAGTACCACGTTAGCGATCTTCGAAAGATAGATTAACCAGACTTGTGATATTGTCTTTGATTGCACATTTTCTGTCATTCAGAGGGCATATCCTCTTTCAGTGGCCTAACGGGCCTAGAATCCTGAGTCATTGGCACTTTCCAGGGAAGGTTAGTCTAGGTAGTACACCTTATTGCCACGGTGGTAGAAGTCAGTTTAAATTGCTGCTGATAAGCTGCATTGTACGTGTAAGCAGCAGCAATGTTCTAGAAGCTTGATGACATAAGGGTTTATCTATGATTCAGCAGTTTAAATATGGATGTAGCCAACTCTTTTTCTCTCCTAAGTCTTTTTCCCTTACAAGAGGTGTCCCCAGAAGGTGTAAACCTATTGGTTCTTGAGCTATTCTTTCGGTATTAGACCTTTTGCCATTCTTGTTGCGACCCACCACAGACGACTTACCTCAAGATTTTGGACTCGCTGTTTACGTCAAGAAAAGCATGAATAGTATCACGGGAAATGACCTAAGCAGTTGTTACGCTCTGAGATTTTACTGCGGTCTCTGGTTCTCTACACGAGAATTACTAAATTCTTCTCTCTCTCTCTCTCTCTCTCTCTCTCTCTCTCTCTCTCTCTCTCTCTCTCTCTCTCTCTCTATATATATATATATATATATAATATATATATATAAATATATATATAGCGAGAACGTTTGGCATTTGTCACTTCATGGTAAATCTTGTTGCGTAAGTACACTCTCTCTCTCTCTCTCTCTCTCTCTCTCTCTCTCTCTCTCTCTCTCTGTATGGACGTTATATAATTGGTTTCCTTTTGAAATTTCGTTCGATCACATCTCGTTTAAGGTTGCAAGATGAAAGGCTCTTACATTTATTCATTAAACAATTAATTGATATATTCATACACTGTAGCTGTAGGGACCTGTTAGCTCTATTAATAGCTTTCTGATCAGCAAAGTTAAGCAATGGTAGGTTTGGTCCGTGCTGTAGCCGTTAACTACAGAAATGCCAGGCGCTGTCGCCACTAGAGTTCTCATGATCATCCATGAAAACCAGGGTGTGATGTGGGTGGTGGGGGGAGGGGGGGCGCCTAGCAGCCCCATCTCAAAATCGTAAGCTCGAAATCCGTGAATGCGTTTAAGGAGTTTTGCAGCGAATTCCCTCCCACACTAAAAATGATTTCACTCATTTAGCTTCACTAGCAAACATGTATACAGAAATTATGTATGAAAATTCGTAAAATAACCAAGTCTACGATCATAACCAGCCTCGTTTCACGGGCAGAACCAGCTCCATTTCAGGGATTCCCTTCTCACCCCCACTCCCATCGGAGGGGGCGGGGAGGTAGGATGAAACCCCACTATAAACCATCTTAGGAGTCCCCATTATAACCCTGCCAAGTTTCATGCCCATCGGACCAGCCGTTTGGCCGTGATTGAATGACAGACGGGCGGACGAACAGACATTATACCCATTATAGTAATATGTTTGGACATCAGTCACTTCGATCTGTTGCACTTAGTGATTATAGCTGTGTCCTGCAGTTGGCTTCATATCTGAAGGGATACATCGTTCATACATTCACATTACGTAATGTGAAGAGGTCGGGAAGCCTACTTTATGATGATTGACAGGTGTAATTATCTCCTTTTTCAGTTCCTTGTTGGACAAGTGGTTAACATGCTCACCCACCAATTCAGTAGTCACGAGTTCGATTCCCCGCTCGGCCAACTGAATCAGAGGAATTTGTTTCTGGTGATTAGAATTTAATTGCTCGATATAACATAGTTCGGATCAGAATTTAATCGCTCGATATAACGTAGTTCGGGTCCCACAATAAGCTGTAGGTCCTGTTGCTAGGTTACCAATTCGTTCCTAGCCACGTAAAAACATCTAATCCTTCGGGCCATCCCTGGGAGAGCTGTTAATCGGCTCAGTGGTCTGGTTAAACTAAGATATAGTTGACTTATCTCCTTTTTCGTTAAGTAGACGGTACTCACATTTTCATTTTCTGTGGAAGTAGTATAACTTTTCTCTCTCTCTCTCTCTCTGAGAAAAGTGGTTATTCTTATCACGGTTATAGAAGTGGCATACCTTTTTAAATGATTAAAGATTCCCCCCTTTTAACTGGAAGAGAAGGTATGTATTTCTTTATAAAGGGGAACTAGAATGAGTCTGCTGTTACATGGGGTAAGGGAAGTGTTTTCCCCTTTTTAAAAAGGGAGAGGTGAGAGATAGCTCTTTCATTGGGATTCCACGTTGACTTGCCCTTGAATGAAGGAAGAGGGAAGACGGTAGTGATGTTCTCTTTTCGAATGAAGGAAGGGGAAGGATTCCTCTTTGCATATATATATATATATATATATATATATATATATATATATATATATATATATATATATATATATATATATATATATATATATATATATATATATATATATATATATATATATATATGGGAAACCGAGGTGATTCTTTGATGAGATAAGTTGGAGAACGGGAGTTATTTTCCATCGTTGAATATGGGCCGGAGAGCAGTTTTCCTTCACATTGGAAAACGGGGGGAATTCTCATTGAAGGAGTTGGGTAGATGAGGGTGATTTTCCGTCATTAAATGGGAGGAGTGAAAGGAGTTTTTACTTTTCTAATGGGCTGTCTGAAACTTTTCTCTTCCCATTGACAACGTTGGGGGTAGGTTGTTTTGGGTAGGGGGATTTTGGCGGGGGAAACGTCCCCAGTCAGTCGGATGACGTCCGTGCAGTCTGCGTTCCCGGATATGCAGCATGATTTGGAGCTCGGGTTAGACTTTGAACAAATAAATGCGAATTTTGACTTACGTCCAATTATTATTTCATGGCGGCTGGAGAAGAATGGTGTTTTTGGAAGGGAGAGTTAGAGCAGGGGGACAATTAGTTAATTAGTATAGCATTGTTTCAGTGAACGAAGAATATTACTGTAGCAAGGGAAAAAGAAAGAAAAAAAAAAAAAAAGGCGGGCACAGGGCCCTGTCGTCAAATTATGTGAAACGTTATCTTTTCAACTTCTCATTTTTGTTTATATGGATTCAGATTCTTCTTTTTTCAGACGTTGCTGTTGCGTTTTGTTATTTTTTCACATGAGAGTTACGTTCCACTGTTTAATGGGTTATTCTTCTGACCTTGAATGTTATACACGTTAGACGGCCTCTTTGATCCGTTTTGGATTTGATTTGTTCTGTTTCGTTTTGCATCGTTTTTTTTCTGTATTTGTCGTTTCCCGTTTCTGAAACGACACAAGCGAAATGCTCTTTTATTATTCCCGATTCTTTTCTGATTTTTTTCTCTTTCATTCTGTTTCGACTTTGTTTTCTCAATTCTAGAACGCTATGTAAAATGTATAGTATCTCCTTTAAATGCAATTCTAACAAATTGTTCCTTACATTTCGTTTTTCTATTTCAAAATCGCATCGTAAACATTCTATTCTTCTTTTTTTATGTTTCTGTATTAGTTATTTCCCCATCTCTTTGACGTCAGATGGCCACAACATGCGTAAACAACAGATCATCGTATGATGAGCGCTTTTGAACAGCAAGGCCAAGCTGCCTTCATGCACCTGGAAACAGGTTTTCATAGATACTTTTACCATAACCTGAAATACAGTTATATAGGAGTTTTTACACGCTAGAGGTGTAGGGTTTGTTTGTACCGTTTTATACAGTCTCCATGCAATACAGGCGGCTTTGAGCGTTGTATTGGGATTCAATGTTATCATTTTGTTATTTGTACTACGTGTCAGGTTAATTAAAAGCTGTATAAGGACAGTTAATAAGACTTATTTGGAGGTGGGAGCGTGGACATATTTACAATTTGAGTTTTTTTTCTTCTTTTTTTTTGAGGCGGGTAGGTTTGAAGATACGACTTTAACTTTCTTAGAAAAGTCATAGCCATTGTATTATGTACACTATGGACCACAGGTTGATGATAGGAGCGTTACGTAAAGCGTCTCTCATGACGAGGTTTCCAGTGAAAGTTTTTGAAATTAGGTCTGTGAAAACGATTTTGAAATTAGGTCTGTGAAAACACATATATTTATATGTATACTATATATATATATATATTAATATACATATATATAATTTATATATATATATATATATATATATATATATATATATATATATAATGTTTGTATTCACAGATATCAAGTCACAAATGTTTAATATCCAGTTCACTAAACAACGTGAGTACTTTGCACCCAATGGGAATTATAATAGATAAGAGCTTCGTTACCATTGGGTTTCGAACTGAAGCTCGGTTGGGAACAGCGACCTACATTTTCTCTTTGACCACTGACCGATATATATATATCATATATATATATATATATATATATATATATATATATATAGTATATATATATATATTATATATATATATATTATATTATATAATATATATATTTTGTGTGTGTGTGTATAAATATGTATATATAGTATATACATATATATATATATATATATATATCATATATATATATATATATATATATATATATATATATATATATATATATATACATATACTTATATTATATATATATATATATATATATATATATATATATATATATATATATAGTATATATATGCGTTTGAGTGTGCATGTAAGTTAGTGTGTGTATATTATATATATATATATATATATATCTATATATATATATATGTAATAGTGTGGCACAGTGTCGTTATTCCAAAAGACAATAACTTACTAATACTTAGAAAAAGGCACGAAAACAAAAAAAAAAAAAAAAAAACGGAATAAGAGAAAGAGAGAACGGCGATTAGTCATAGGCACTAATGAGAGTAGTTTTCCAATTTCTCGAATATGCCTGGGCGATATCGCTGGTCACTAATCGCTGGTACGGACAGAGGCTTTTTGGGGAGATGAAACCAGAAAAAGCTCCACCCTCCCAAAGGTAGGCCTCTAGTATCGACGAATCAAAAGCCATGAGTGTTGGTCATAAGACAGCCCAAAAGGGTATCAACGAATGACCTATGAGGTTTACCAAGGGATACGCCCCTAAGAAGCCAGACATGAAGAAGGAGGCGCATACAAATTCAAAGCCTACGAATTACTGTAG